>NC_079197.1:163968588-164268588 GCF_029499605.1 Hyla sarda
AATGCAGGGGGCCTCACAGGGTTTGAGAAGTGTTCTAACAGGATATTCACAAGAAGTGGCCCCCTTCAGATTAAGAAAAAATATCCTGTATACATTAAGTATTGTACCATATGGTATGACAACACCCTACTTGTTTTTCTGCTTGTGGAGGGGTCTTTCCCCCTGCTCAATAGAACTGATTCTGAACACCACTTGTGTCTGCGTCAAAGTCATTTCTAGACGAGCTTGTGTCTATTAAATAGAAGCTCTCTGACATCACATTGAAGTCCCCTTGAAGACTGTCCCCGACAAATTCTCCAGAATGGGAGCCACCCTATGTAGCTGCTTTGGCAAATCTTGCTCTATGATGTGTATAAGCTTAAAGGGGTATTCCAGGCCAAAACTTTTTTTTTATATATCAACTGGCTCTGGAAAGTTAAACAGATTTGTAAATTACTTCTATTAAAAAATCTTAATCCTTTCAGTACTTATGAGCTTCTGAAGTTAAGGTTGTTCTTTTCTGTCTAAGTGATCTCTGATGACACGTGTCTCGGGAACCGCCCAGTTTAGAAGCAAATCCCCATAGCAAACCTCTTCTAAACTGGGCATTTCCCGAGACACGTGTCATCAGAGATCACTTAGACAGAAAAGAACAACCTTAACTTCAGAAGCTCATAAGTACTGAAAGGAATAAGATTTTTTAATGGAAGTAATTTACAAATCTGTTTAACTTTCTGGAGCCTGTTGATATATAAAACATTTTTTTTTCCTGGAATACCCCTTTAAACAGATTTGTAAATTACTTCTATTAAAAAAATATTAATCCTTTCAGTACTTATGAGCTTCTGAAGTGGAGTTGTTGTTTTCTGTCTAACTGCTCTCTGATGACTCACGTCTCGGGAGCTGTGCAGTTCCTATGGGGATATTCTCCCATCATGCACAGCTCCCGGGACGTGACATCATCATTGAGCAGTTAGACAGAAAACTTCAGAAGCTAATAACTATTGGAAGGATTAAGATTTTTTTAATAGAAGTAATTTACAAATCTGTTTAACTTTCCGGAGTCAGTTGATATATATAAAAAAAATGGTTTTGCCTGGAATACCCCTTTAAAAAGGGGTACCCTGTTGCTAGACATCTCATAAAAAGTCTGATCGCAGGGGTCTGGCTGCTGAGACCCCCACAATCTCCTAACCAGCGTTCTGAACATTCATGTCCAGTACACCGGCTGTACTAGGCTTTGGAGCAGCCATGGTCATCACACCCGCCCTATTGAACTCTATCACGTATCTCCCATAAAGATATATGGAGGGGGCATATCGACCACCGCTTTAGACTGTGGTTGCCAGTAATTCGGCATGGAGCGGAGATCGCTCCCAGCAGCCGGAACACATCCCCTCCCCCCCGTGATCAGGCACTTATCCCCCTGCCATTAATTAATTACCATATTTTTCGCCGTATAAGATGCACTTTTTCTTCCCCAAACTGGGGGGAAAAAGTTGGTGCGTCTTATACGGCGAATACACCCCTATCGTGGCGGTCCCTGCGGCCATCAACGGCCGGGACCCGCGGCTAATACAGGACATCACCGATCGAGGTGATGCCCTGTATTAACCCTTCAGACGCGGCGATCAAAGCTGACCGCCGCGTCTGAAGCGAAAGTGACACTAACCCGGCTGTTCAGTCGGGCTGTTCGGGACCGCCGCGATGAAATCGCGGCGTCCCGAACAGCCTACCGGACACCGGGAGGGACCTTACCTGCCTCCTCGGTGTCTGCTCCGTGCCGGGATCCCCTGCATGTCCGGCGCTCTCCTTCGACGTAATGACGTCGTCGCACACGCTGTCCCGTCATCCAATAGGAGCGGTGTGCGTAGCGACGGAGAGCGTGGATCCCGGGGAAGAAGACGTCCGGAGCGTCGGGGGACGCGGCGACAGCGATGGAGCGACATCCAGGGCAACGGTGACGGGTCCGGAGCGGCGGGGACACGTGAGTATTACCTCCTATCCAGTGGTCTTCAACCTGCGGACCTCCAGATGTTGCAAAACTACAACTCCCAGCATGCCCGGACAGCCAACGGCATGCTGGGAGTTGTAGTTTTGCAACATCTGGAGGGCCACAGGTTGAAGACCACTGTTGGGTTCAAAATCTTTTTTTTCTAGATTTTGCACCTTTAAAATTGGGTGCGTCTTATATGCCGGTGCGTCCTATAGGGCGAAAAATACGGTACATAATTTTCTAGTATATACTTAAAGGAGATGTCCGGTACGGACTATTCCTATTCCATCCTGCCTGAGCTGCATAAAAAGAGAAAACAAACTTTCACTTACCTTCCTACGTTCCCCCGGAGCTCCGCAACAGCTGATCGGTCAGCCGGGCTGTCTACTTCCTACTTCCCTTAGCCCGGGACGTCACACGGTGCTTCAGCTTATCACTGGCTGCAGCGATGTCCCCCCTCGGCCGGTGATAGGCTGAAGCGCCATGTGACGTCTCAGGCTAAGGGAGGTAGGAAGTAGACAGCCCGGCTGACCGATCAGCTGTTGCGGAGCTCCGGGGGAACGTAGGAAGGTAAGTGAAAGTTTGTTTTCTCTTTTTTTTTTTGCAGCCCAGGCAGGATGGAATAGGAATAGTCCGTACCAAACATCTTCTTTAAACTTACAATCCAGGACCCCACCCCTAAAATAACCTGCCCTTTAAAAAACATGTACCCCAAAACACTGACAGAGATCCCATCTGAAAAATACCCGGTCCAACAGTCCTCAATGTACTATAATGCACATTATAATAGAATGCGATGCTGCATCATGACAATTCACCATATATATTCACCTGATTGAGACCTCCGGGACTCCTAATTATATCCTGCCTTACCCCTACACGTCGTGTTTCGATATATTCTCTTCCTCAGAGGAGGTTGTTTGTGTATTTTGATTCAGAGAGATTTGTTTATATTTTGGATTGTCAGCTTTTTAGTATAGTTTGTGTTTCAATTTCTTAACATCTTCATGATCTCTCCTCAGGCCGGGTTCACATCGCGATTTGAACCTCCAAAGCACAGATCCGATTTCGGAACCTCAAAACGGCTGAAATCGTATCTGTGCACTGACAGGTACAGAGCCATTAAAGGGGTATTCCAGGAAAAAACTTTTTTTTATATATCAACTGGCTCCAGAAAGTTATACAGATTTGTAAATTACTTCTATTAAAAAATCTTAATCCTTTCAGTACTTATGAGCTTCTGAAGTTAAGGTTGTTCTTTTCTGTCTAAATCCTCTCTGATGACACCTGTCTCAGGAAACGCCCAGTTTAGAAGCAAATCCCCATAGCAAACCTCTTCTAAACTGGGCGTTTCCCGAGACAGGTGTCATCAGAGAGCACTTAGACAGAAAAGAACAACCTTAACTTCAGAAGCTCATAAGTACTGAAAGGATTAAGAGTAATTTACAAATCTGTTTAACTTTCTGGAGCCAGTTGATATATATATAAAAAAGTTTTTTCCTGGAATAACCCTTTAACTTATATGGGGCTGCGGACCCGATTTTCAGTCCGTGTCAAAAATCGGATCCCCTGAAAAAATGACCCAATTTTAGTCACTGGCTGACTACAATCGGGTCCGCAGCCCCATATAAGTTAATGGCTCAGTACCTGTCCGTGCACAGATACGATTTCAGCCAATTTGAGCTTCCAAAATCGCATCTGTGCATCAGAGGTTGTAATCGCGATGTGAAGCCAGCCTTACTCTGCATGTCCTGACTTCGTCCTTCTTTCAGGTGTGGAAGCAATTTCCCACAATTTATCAGTGTAGCACAGAGTGTAGGACAGGAGAGATTTCGGATGCTGCTGTGTTTGGCTCAAAGAGGATTACCTACACTGATACACTGTAACAAACTGCAACTGTGTGAGCAGGACTAGGCAGTGATACATTTTCAGTTACCAATATACACAGACATTTTTCTATTCATACAGCAAGCAGAAATCTTGTAAAATTGTAAGAAATATAAATATAAACTACAGTTGTAGTATTAAGCTTCACTTATACGGTCCTCCTAAAATGTTGTGTATAAGTGCCGCCGCTCACCTAAACTCTTCAGCAGCAGAACCACATTTCCCAGGTTGCTTCTCTGGATTTCTGGCACAGTTGTATCTTCCATTTCATTTTTGTATGCCCAAGCTGTATATAGTCGGAAACACTTCCCTGCAGCAACACGGCCGGCTCTCCCTGCTCTTTGGTTGGCTGACGCCTGAGGAAGAAAAAGGGACAGGAATTCAGCTTTTAAATCCATGCTGAATTTTACAGTGTGAACAGGGCCTTAAAGGGGTATTCCTGGCAAAACATTTTACCCCTTTAACAGACAGGTCTAATTTTACTGAATACTTTTATTCTCTATGCCATCTCAATTCTGGAGCATTTGAACAATTTCAGATTTCAGTCATTTGCTGTAAAAACATGGCAAAAACATGCACGGTGCAGCAATAGTACTGCAAATAAAGTTTTTTTTTTAGGGTGAAAACTAAAAGGGGTATTCTGGTGGAATTATTATTTTTTATTTTTTTTACTTTTAAATCAACTGGTGACAGAAAGTTATACAGATTTGTAAATTACTTCTATTAAAAAAAATCTTAATCCTTCTTGTACTTTTAGGCTTCTGTATGCTCCACAGGAAGTTATTTTCTTTTTGGATTTCTTTTCTGTCTGACCACAGTGCTCTCTGCTGACACCTCTGTCCATGTCAGGAACTGTCCACAGCAGCATAGGTTTACTATAGGGATTTGCTCCTACTATGGACAGTTCCTGATATGGACAGTGGTGTCAGCAGAGAGCATTGTGGTCAGTAGGGATGTAAGAAAAAATCGATTCTCGCGATAATCGCGATTTTTCATTTGCCGATACAGAATCGATTCAAAATATTTTTGAATCGATTCTTTTAGGGATGTGGAATTTTTAATAAAACGCACTTTTCTTACCTGCCAACGAGCCCGCGGAGCTCCGGTACAGGTGTTGGGTCCCCGGGCTGTATTCTTCTTACTTCCTGTTAGTCCGGCACGTCACATGGAGCTTCAGCCTATCACCAGCCGCAGCGATGTCCCGCCTCCGCTGGTGATAGGCCGAAGCTCCATGTGACGTGCTGGGCTAACAGGAAGTAAGAAGAATACAGCCCGGGGACCCAACACCTGTACCGGAGCTCCGGGGGCTCGTTGGCAGGTAAGATAAAGTGTGTTTTATTTTATTTTGCAGCACCGGAGTACTAGATCGCCGCTGTCAAAGCTGACAGCGGCGTCTATTGGGATCTATGAATGCTCCCAGGTGGGCGATATATCGCGATGTATCGTCACCTAGACGGTATCGCGATATATCGCGATATATCGAATCGCCACACTGGTATCGCGATTCGAATCGAATCGCCAAATTCTTGGCGATTCACACCCCTAGTGGTCAGACAGAAAAGGAATTCAAAAAGTAAAGAACTTCCTCTGTAGTATACAGCAGCTGAAAAGTACTGGAAGGATTAAGATTTTTTAATCGAAGTAATTTACAAATCTGTAGAACTTTCTGGCACCAGTTGATTTAAAACATTTCTTTTCCACCGGAGTACCCCTTTAAGTAGCAATAAATCAACTAAGCACCTTACCTATCCCTTTTTATTGAACCCAGTGAACTGTAATTCATTTGTTTATAGTGCTGCCTACAGACTCCAGGAAATGAAAATTTAGGAAAGTCAATTTTAGTTTTTGCATCTTACTGGGAATACAAGTGATTTTGTTGATAAAAAGACCAGGTGTAAGTGAAAGTGTCTCACTCTTTTTTGATGGCAAATGTTGGGGAGGGATGTTTCATTCTAGTATGCCTAATCTTTTCTTCCTACAAGAGAGAATTCCCCTCTTCCTGTTATAAAAACATCTACTAAGCACGGGGATGGTTGGAAACAGAATGATCATTTAGTTGATCTGTCCGAGTTTTATCCGAGATGTATGGCCACCTTAAGATGGGACTTTCTACTCTCTCTCTGTAATTGCTGTATGGGCAGGAGAGAAGAGTCACCTTTGAGCAGGGAGTGACAATGAGGGACTCCATTCCAGTACGGGCATTGTAGCTTTTCTGCTTGCAGAACCCAGGGTCAATGACGTAAATGATCCCATCTATGGTCAGCGATGTCTCCGCGATGTTAGTGGCTACAACAACCTTGATAAGAAAAATGATCATTATTACACGGACTATACAAAACTTCCACATGTGTCTAGTAGCCCATTTTGAGAGGGAAGAGAACTTGCTTTACAGCGCCACCTACTGGAGGTAGCTTCCCTTACAATCAATGTTTGACCCTTAAAGAGTACTTGTCATCAAACAATATTTTCTAAACTAACTCAGATTATATTCCCTAACTACTCCTAACACACCTCCTGCCCTTAAAAAAAAAAAAAAAATGTTCTGAGCTTTAAAAAGCTGTGTATCATGCCCTTCCCCTTGTGTGAGCTCCTGGCAGGAGACAGTGGGCATTCCCCAGCAGGAGCGACATCACTGAAGCACGCACTTCCTGAGTTTGGTCTCCAGCCAGGCCGGGAGGAGACCAAACTAATTGTTTGACTTGTGGCAGGGAACAGAACAGAGCCACCTAGTGGCTGTTTTTTCAATCACATTAAAAACATATAAAGGTTGAGAATCTTAACAGCAATAGCAAATAGCAAAGTGTCTTATAATTACACAAGGAACAATATATTAAAAGTTTAGTTTGGTGACAGGTACTCTTTAAAACATGACTGGGGATTATACCAAAGCTAGAATGTCCTATAAAAAGGGGATTACCCATCTGTAGACAGTTGTTTAAGGGTTCTTGCCCCTCTACAGTACAGAGCCGGGTGCTGACTGACTAGTGAGAGGATTTCATCGGGGACAAGGCTTTTAAGACTCTATACTCCAGTTTGGTGGTCTCCTATAGAATTCTGTACGAATGACCGCTCACAATCCTATTCTCCATGCAGGGAAAATAATAAAGACTTTTCCCCCCAATCTATTCCCTACTCTTTCACATACCTTTCTAGCTCCAGGTGGAGTAGGATCAAATATCTTGGCCTGCATGTCAGATGGTAGGTTGGCATAGATTGGTAAAATCAGCATCTCTGCAATTTTGGATCCCAGCCTACGACAGCGCTCTTGTAACATTTCACAGCATGCCTCAATCTCCTCCTGCAACACATATATAGCAGCAGTGAGTATAACCGCTATTATGTACCGTTTATGTTTACCCTGGTGGAACACATATACCCAATAAATTAAAGCTAAAAATATTTATGGATACTTTATTCATTTATATAGCAGTGATTAGTTCTGCATTACTGAACAGAAAGTTTCTTTGGCACCAGAGAAACTAACCTCTGCACTTACTGTAGTTACACAGTCGAGCACAAATGAAAATCACTGACAAGTCCAGACGTCAGTATTGTGCCATTTTTACTGTCCTCTTGTGGTCCCACATAGAAGAAGTGCAAGAGAGGAACATCCAGCAACCCTGGTGTTTTGTACGTACCTGTCCAGTCAAAAACACCAAGATGTCTCCAGTCGGCTGTGTGACGTGAATCTGCAGGACAGACACCACACATGCCTCCAAGTAATCAGCCTCTGGTGCCTGGAGAAGATACAGGGAACAAAGAGTTAATAGTAAGGATCGACCGATATCGATTTTTTAGGGCCGATACCGATAATCTGTCACCTTTCAGGCCAATAACTTATACTGCTTCTCTCCCCCTGCCTGTCCTGGGGTCCTGAGTCTAACCACCACAGTTGCCCCATCGCCCCCCCCATCCACTGCCCATATACTGTCCCCCCCATCCTCTGCCCACATACCGTCCTCCCCATCCTCTGCCAACATACCGTCCTCCCCATCCTCTGCCCACATACAGCCCCCCCATCCTCTGCCCACATACTGCCGCCGCCCCCCCATCCTCTGCCCACATACCGCCACCCCCTTCCTCTGCCCACATACTGCCGCCGCCCCATCGCCTCCCCCCATCCCCGGTGTTATAATTACCTGTTCCTGGGGTCCGCGATACTTCTGGCTCCGTTGGCGTCCTGTGCTGTCACTGTGCGCACTGACGGTGATGTCGCGTTGGGGACGTCACTAGTCATTACGCAGCGCAGCGCACAGCAACAGTGCAGGAGCCAGAAGTATCGCGGACCACGGGAACAGGTAATTATAACACCGGGGATGGGGGGAGGCGATGGGGCAGCGGCGGCGGTATGTGGGCAGAGGATGGGGGGAGGTGATGGGGCGGCGGCGGTATGTGGGCAGAGGATGGGGGGAGGCAATGGGGCAGCAGCGGCGGTATGTGGGCATAGGATGGGGAGCCAATAGGGCAGAGGCGGCGACGGTAGTCTGGTGGGGGCGGGGCATTATCGGCATATCGGCAAGGTAATTGCCGATTCCGATAATGTCCAAAATCGTGATTATCGGCCGATAATAATCGGCCAAACCCATAATCGCTCGATCCCTAGATAATAGCCCTTCCCATGTATTAATTCGATACAAATAAAAATGATTAGACAACAGTTAATGCATGGTCACACCAAGCCCACCAAAGTGTAGGGAATTACTTTATGGGCATAAGTTATATAGTAATCTTTTATTTATATAGCACACACAGATTCCACAGCACTACACACTGTTCACTCAATCTAAATTCAATGTGTTTTGGAATGTGGGAGGAAACTAGAGTACCTGGAGGAAACCCACATAGACACGGGGAGAACATACAAACTAGTTTCAGATGTTGTCCCTTGGTGGGATTTAAACCTAGGACCACTGAGCCACCATGCTTCCCGGTTATATGCTTATTTTATTTCTCTTATCCCCAGACTACATCAACATACCTTGGTGTAGTAAATGTCTACTGGATACCGTCGGCCAGGGATTCGGAATATGGGAGCATCATCAAAGAAGGAAGAAAAGCGCTCTGTGTTGAGAGTTGCACTGGACACTAGGACCTTGAGGTCTGGGCGGAAACGAGCAATGTCTTTAATAAGGCCAAAGAGCACATCCGTGTGTAGGGTTCGCTCATGAGCCTCGTCTATAATAATCACACTGGATAAATGAAACATGTAACAGGTCACTTAGGCAAGGAACCAGGATTACATTTATTAAGTAGAAATGGGAACCAGAGGGAGAAGAAGGCTAAAACTTCACGGGGCAACAATTTAATCTTCTCTTCCTGGCAATATGGTGGAAGTACCTGTAACTGGCCAAGTCTGGCTCAGTGAGAAACTCACGAAGCAACATGCCGTCCGTCATGTACTTCAGGACTGTGCGCTCCGAGGTGCAGTCCTCAAACCTAATGCTGTATCCGACCTGGGGGCATAGAATAGGTAAAATGAAAACTTGCATTAGTGACAACTAATATGAAAAGGCCACTTGACTTTCCTTGAGCGTGCTGCCATAACAGGCTTCAAGGGATCGTCTGGTTTAGAAAACACTATTCTGTTCAAGACCATCAGGACAGCTATGAAAAACTTCTCTAACTCTGGAGGACCAGGCACCTTCATGAACTGTGTAATGCTTCATTTACCCTGTGGTGGCAGTGCAGGGAAATTAAACACTTGCTGCCAGGTCTTCCAAACAGATCACAGCCGATCCCTGAAGGTCACCTTGTAAACAGCTTATAGTTGGCTAGAGGGTATCCAAAGTAACATCTATTCTGAACATCTTTAATAAAAAGTTAATGGAAACTACGACATAAAAGAGCTGTAGTAGGGTTGGTTCACACTATGTTTTGACGATACGGTCACTGGATCCGGCTGGGGGAGTGAAAAAGGAGATTTTTTGTACTCACCGTAAAATCTCTCTTTCTCATGGCCTTCATTGGGGGACACCTATACTGATGGGTATATGCTCTTGCCACTAGGAAAAAGTTGGCTCCTCCCTGGCAGGATATACCCACCCACTGGAAGTGAGGTAAACAGTTTTGTCACAAAGCAGTAGGAGAAGCCAACAAGACATATGACCGAAGGACCATGGAAAAGAATCACGGATAAAGAACCAGAAAAGATCATCCGGAGAAAAAACAAGACCCCAGGCCAGAGACAACTGAGGCTCAGAAACTGAGCTCCAGGAAGATCCCCCGTTCATGGAGATGGACTAGGACGCCAAAGGAAGGGACAGTCTTTTGCAGAGACTTAACCTACGGTCCATATAGAGAGACAAGAAAAGAGAGCAGCGTACGCCTGAGCAGAAGGAGAGCACAAAAGGAGGAGACCAGAAAACCACTGGAAAAAAGAAAGTGACGGAAACTAGTTCAAGAAAGGCCTGGTGCATAGGATCGATGACCTGAACATCTGGAGACCCAAAACCCCTGTCCCACGGGCCCGCTACGAGCACCCTGAAGGTTAAATCAGCTCGACTGGTGTAATCCGGATGAACGGAACACCCTGAAAAGGAGCATCCTGGAACACCGGAGAGAGACACTGGAACAGTAGGTTCCTGAGTCACTTGAAAGACATACACGGAAGGAAAAACAGCCAAGGAGCCGAAGACCCTGAAAATGAGCATCCCGGAACCCAGAACTGAAGGGTACGTAAACCCAACGTCCGCGAAACGCTCCGGGAGACAAACGTCCGTGTTGAGACAAGAAGAAGTGCGGTACAGAAAGAATGCCCCACAATGGGATCACGGAGAAGTCTGGGCAGGAGAGCTACACATGCCCGAGACCTCAACCATCACTAAGGCCCAAAGAACCAAGATGGCAGACCTAAAAAAAAAAGGAGGCACGCCGCAGCAGTCTAGGATAGTGTCCAAGACAAGGAGACTAACCAGAGTTGGACCCCAGTGGTCCAAGCGGACCAGAGCACTCCAAAGCAACATTCAGTCAGGATGGGAATGGAGGAAAAACTAAAGGGGGACCCAGCAGGGATTCTTAGGGTCTGGGCACAGGAAGGTCACTCTAGAAGACTGTGGTGTCAGTGTAGCACATGAGACACTGACAAGGGAAGGATGAACACACCCTTCCAGGGTGATTGCACCGAGAGGGGGGTGTGAGCAATGGCAGGACCTAAACAGCAGACTGTGGCTAGACTGGCTGTCGCTGAGCCATACATGATTGTATGGCTGCATGAGCAGCAGCAGATAACCAAGAAACAGGAAAAGAACCAGGCTGCAATAGTGGGCAGTAAGCACAAGCATAGACAGAAAAATTCTTCTAAATGCTCTTAGCAAAAAACAAAGTGGGAAAAGAGGGGAAAACGGGGTGGGCAAGAGGAAACACAGGCACCGATCATGTCAAGCTCCGGATCCCTGTGGAAGTGGGATTGTCAAGTGCGCCAGACACTGTAGTAGCAGGGAAATGCAGTACTAGGGCAATGGGACAAAGTACTGAGTGGACATAACCTAGGGATCGACCGATTATCGGTTTGGCTGTTGGTGGTGGGGGGGATAAATAGGCAGTGACTCCGGTCTGCTCATTTTTGCCCCGTATCTGGTTTTGTGACCGGACCTAAAACCGTGGTATACCACGGTTTTAGGTCCGGTCACAATACCAGATACGGGGCAAAAATGAGCCGATTGGAGTCACTATCTAACTCCGGTCAGCTCATTGAAATGAATGAGATACGGGCCGGGTCAAGCTGGAATACAGGAACGCCCGTTTTTCACTCCCCCCAGCGGGGAATGTATTGTCAAAACATAGTGTAAACCATGCCTAAGATTAGAACTTCCAGAAACAGGGTCACTCACTTCATTCCCTTTAAAAGGAAGAGCTGCTATACCAGGTACAGCTACTGCAAGATATCTTAATCTGTGCCTGATAGAAAATTAAGATGCCACTGTGCTCACACAATAGCCGCAACCCTTTATATCAGCAGATCAGCATGGGTGCCAAAGAGTCAGTGATGTCATATTGATGTTCTTTCCTAAGATTTGTCCTTCACTTAAAAAGGGAAATGTACAGTCTGTTCACCCTTATTAAACACAATACACTGGGTTATAGTGAACAGCAGTAAAACAAGGGGTTACTTATATAAATTGGTCCAGCACACACAGGGATCTGCGCGACTATAGTAAACTGCACACTCATGCGCAGTTTACTCACAGACATCACGCCGCTCCTCTGTTCCCTGAACTCGGCAGAGAGCGGCCGTGATGTCTGAGAGTAAACTGTGCATGCAGTTTACTACAGTTGCGCAGTTCCCGTGTGTGTGCCGATTGCTGCTACGAGCAGAAACACTGGCAAAGACAGGGGTTCACTCAAGGGTTGGTCATCGGCGGATCTGCAGCATCAAATACGCTGCAGATCCAATACGTGTGACTTAACCCTAAATGTCACAGAAAACCCTTCAACAACATACAGGACAACAAGACAGAAAACACTACTTACCTCATTGCCCAATTTCACAGCCATTTCCTGAGCCACACGAGAAGCTACACTCATTGCAGCCACTCTCCTTGGCTGAGTGCACCCGACCTTCATTCCCTTAGAAGTATAACCCTGCACAGGAAGGAAAATTAAGGAGAGAACAATGGTGGTTCAAAGAAGGATTTATAACATTTATGGAGATATACGAGTGTATCAGACAGAGGCGAGGCCAGACATTTCACTTACTTCTTCATGCAGGTACTGGGGGATCTGAGTTGTCTTGCCAGAACCAGTCTCCCCCTCAATGATAAGGACCTGATGATTAGCAATAGCTTGTAGAAGGTCTGAACGGTAGGGGAAGACAGGCAGACTGCGCCTCACCTCCTGGATGGACAATTTCTGCTTCTCCAGCTCAGACAATTGTTTAGTATTCTCATCTTCCTATGGTATGAAGACAGCAGACAGTCCTATCAGATGTGGACTACATCCTGAACTTAAAATGTCTGTACTATGTCCCCCATATAAAAACACATTCAAACCTAGCAGGTTACACTAAATTTAGTCTGCACTGCATCTAGTGCACATCTACCGTTGCCTAAAGAGGGATTATGATTTGGTTTCCATAATAATAGGCACTCTGCTCCTGTAGAATGGGAGACTTCTTTATAGGGGTACTCCAGTTTAGTAAAATGTATGCCCTATCTAAAAGGATAGAGGATAAGTGTCAGATCTCCCGCCTGGCGCCCCTGCTCTCCCCATGAAAGGAGCATGTTACTATAGAGTCCCTGAATATAAAAAATAGGGGTCTATCTATTACATTACTTAATTCCTTTAGAAGACGGGGGTGAATGCCATCTGGACCTGGTGATTTGTCTGTTTTGATTTTTTGTAGGCGGCACTGTACTTCTTCCTGGGTTAGACAGGTGACCTGTACTGGGGATTTTACCTTATCACACTGTATTTCACCTGGCATTTCATTTTCCTCAGTGAATACAGTGGAGAAGAATTTGTTTAATATATTTGCTTTTTCCTGATCCCCGTTTATCATTTCTTCCTCATCATTTTTTTAAAGGGCCCACACTTTCATTTTTAACCTTTTTGCTATCTATATAGTTTAAGAACATTTTGGGTTTTTTTACTTTCTTTGGCAATGAGTCTTTCTGTCTCTATTTTTTGCAGCTTTTATCTGTTTTTTTTTACATATTTTACATTTTTCTCTATAGCTTTTTAATGCTTCTCCACTGCTGTCCTGTTTTAGTAGTTTAAATGCTTTATTTTTGTCATTTATTGCCCCCTTAACATTTTTATTCATCCATATTGGTTTTCTTTTATTTCTGAACCTTTTATTCCCATAAGGTATATACATCTTACTGTCAGAATTTAAGATGTTTTAAAAAAGTCTCCCATTTAGTGTCAGTATTCTTGTTTTTGAGGACATTATCCCATTTTATATTGTTAAGGGCTTCTCTGAGTTGGTCAAACTTTGCCTTCCTAAAGTTCATTGTTTTTCTGGAGAGAGATTCCATTGTTGAACAAGTTATAATGTATTATATTATGATCACTATTTCCTAGGTGTCCTTCTACTTCCACATTAGTTACTCTGTCTGGTCTGTTGATTAATATTAAGTCTAGTAGGGCGCCCCCTCTGGTCGGGCTCTGCACCATTTGGGACAGATAATTGTCTTTAGTTATAGTCATAAACCTGTTTCCTTTATGAGATTCACAGGTCTCAGTCTCCAGTTTATATCAGGATAGTTAAAGTCTCCATTATTATCACCTCGTTCTGATTTGCTGCCTTGTTTATTTGCCTCAATAATTGATCTTCTGCCTCTTCCATTATGTTTGGTGGCTTATAACAAACCCCTATGAGATTTTTTTTTATTTTTATCTCCATATATTTCTACCCATAATGCCTCCACATTATCGTTTCCCTCCCATATATCCTCCCGCAGTGCGGCCTTCAGACTGGACTTTACATAAAGACAAATTCCTCCCCCTTTCCGTTTTGTCCGATCTTTCCTGAATAGACTATATCCCTGTATGTTGACCGTCCAGTCACAGGTATCGTCCAACCAAGTCTCTGTTATACCCGCTATGTCATAATCCTCCTCAGACATCAACCACTCCAGTTCCTCTGTTTTATTGGTCAGACTTCTGGCATTAGTCATCATGCAATTCAATGGTGTATGATTTTTCTTCCTATGAAGCCTATCCCTATTAACTATTCTAACCCCTCCCCCCCCCCCCCCCCCCCGCTCCTATCCCATTAACTATTCTAACCCCTCCCTCCGCTCCACCCCCAGGTACATTACTAAGTCCCCCCTCTCTATCTACACTATCTTCCCCCTCTATGTTGTAGGTTCCCTCCAACATGATCCCGCTTACATAAATGTACCACCTTACCTTCTCCACGGTCCCTTTAATCTGTGTGGCGCTGACAAACTGTATGATCTCGTCTTCCTCCATCACGTAGTCGTATTCCTTCTGACCGCGAGCGTGGGCGTCTTTGGCTCCAAATTTCAAAGCCGCAGCACCGATGTGTTCCTCCTCCCATCGTCTCTGTTCTTCCCGAGGGGCAAAACGTTCTTCGCTTATTGGTTCCTCGTACCGGTCTGGAATTTTCTGCAGGGAAATACAACACAGGTACACAATTAATACGTATCAGTCATGGTCCATGGCAGGGTCTCCCAACCAGGGCGCCTTCAGCTGTTGCAAAACTACAGCTTCCAGCATGCCCGGACAGCCTTTGGTCCATTGGTTGAACTAGTGTATTTTATTTTAACTGTACTATGTAACATTAAATGTAATTATATACAAGAAGAACATCCAGCATCCAGGTTGAAGTCAAAAGCACAATAAAAACTCACGCGTTTCAAACTTTCGCGCTTAGTCATAGTCTCTATAACTAAGCTCGAAAGCGTGAAAGTGTCAGTTTTTATCATGTATATGCAAGTTTTCCAATAAAGAAATACCCTGCTTTTGACTTCAACCTGGATGCTTGACGTTCTTCTTGTATATTGCTCTGCATTGAAGCTGGAGGCGGGACCGGCGGGTCCGTGCACGGGTGTGAAGCCTGATCACTACTTGATGTTATAAAATACAATTGTTCTCTTTAGATCAGGGGATAGTCTTTCTACAGAGGACATTACACTACTCTCTTCCCCCCCCAGCTTCTATAAAGAGAAGACGTACTTTACTCCGACTCTCCTCAGGCATGAAATATCGGTCATGTTTTTCCATGCGTTCCTTCTCCCCGGCTTTCTTGTAGTCTTTGGCCAAATCCCTGACTTTCCTCTTGTATTCAAGGTCTTTCCTCTCGGCCGCCGTCAACCTGCTGTCTGCGAAGAAATACTCTTCATCCGCTATCTCGGCTTCCAGGTCCTCAAGCTTTTCCTTTTCTCTCTTCCCAAGATAGTCTCTGCGGGACTTTTTCCGCAACTCTGGAATCTGCAACAAAGAGAGAAAGTAGAATAAGGCGCTATCACATTGTGGCGACAAGCTACATTGTCTTCGCAGTGCATGTCTGCACCGGAAACGCTCAAAATGTCAAATGTATCCATAGACCAGTGTTTCCCAACCAGGGTGCCTCCAGTTGTTGCAAAACTACAACTCCCAGCATGCCCGGACAGCCAAAGGCTGTCCGGGCATGCTGGGAGTTGTAGTTTTGCAACAGCTGTGGGCACCCTGGTTGGGATGCCCTGCCATAGGCCCTCATTCACTTGACTTGGGGTGTTCTTTTGGACTCTATCAGGCCTGTATATAGCAGTACACTTTATTTTTTTTTTTCTGGAATAGCGCAGCAGACTGTACACAAAGACCAATTATTCCTGCCGACTCTTAGGGTATGTTTACACGGCGGAATGTCGGTGCAGTATTCCGCCGGAATATTCCGCACAGACATTTCGCTGCAGCAGAGTCCCGTTCATTTCATTCATTCTGCAGCACTGTGCACATGGCAGAATTTCCTTAATCTGGCATCAACAGAAAGAATAGACTTGTCTAGTCTTTATGTGGATTAATTGCTATATATATATATATATATATATATATATATATATATAATATAAATAAAAAATACAAGGCATTTTCGAGCGGTCCTAGCGCCCGTCAGATTATACAAATGTGCCGCACATTTTCAGCCGTGTAAACCCGGCCTTATTTTCTTCAAAGCAAATAAAAAACACAAGAGAGGGTGCTCCCTGGTGAAGCAGTGCATAGAATCCTTATGCGTGGTCAAATATCACTTATAGGGATTCTATACAGTGCTGCACCAGGGAGCTTTCTTGCTTTGAAGAATCACCATAAATCAATGCACCACATTTGGGCCACTCCGGTGAGCTTTGTACTCTACTTCACCCGGAATCCAAAAGGCACAATAAAAAGAAACCAGGACCAGGTGTACGAAATCCAGGTTTTACTGGGTGCTCACAAGTTAAAGGGGTACTCCGCCCCTGGCATCTTATCCCCTATCCAAAAGGACCACTGCTGTGGACCCCGGGGATCGCTGCTGCAGCACCCCCCTCTGTGCGTAATGACGGGCGATACAGGGGCCGGAGCAGCGTGACGTCATGGCTCTGCCCCTCATGACATCACGGCCCGTCCCCTTAATGCAAGTCTATGGCAGGGGGCGTGACGACCGCCACGCCCCCTCCCATAGACTTGTATTGATGGGGCGGGCCGTGACGTCACGAGGGGCGGAGCCTTGACGTAACGATGCTCCGGCCCCTGTATTGCCCGTCATTACGTGCAGAGCGATCTCTCTCTGTGCAGTAATGATAGCGGGGTGCTGCAGCAGCGATCCCCGGGGTCCCCAGCAGCGGGACCGCAGCGATCTAACATCTTATCCCCTGTCCTTTGGATAGGGGATAAGATGTCTAGGGGCGGAGTACCCCTTTAAAAGGTGGGGATATAACACAAGCACAAAAGACTAGTAAAGTAGTTTTATTTAAAACTAGCTGAGTACCCGGCGTTGCCCGGTTTTTCCTTCCTAATCCTTGTTGGGGAAGAAAATCAATAAAGGAAGAAGATTTTGACTTCACATCCCGTCCTCATATATTGTTGTCATATCCCAACCCCATATCTCGACCTCCTATCCCGACCCCATTCCCCATGTCCCATCCTCATATCCTGTAATTTCCATACATTTCCCATAGATTTGCATGGGACTTTAAACAAAAACCCTGAACCTCACCAATGGGGGTAGTTAAGGATTAAATTAACTATCCTATATTTTAAGTGGACATATAAGTAACATGTGACCAAGTATTATCGAAATATCTCCAGCCGTTTGGAAGTTATGCAGTAACATATATTTCTCATAGACTTGTATGGGACTTAAAACACAAACCCCGACCCTGGCAAATGGGGGTGTGAAAGGGTTAAATCATCTATCGTATGTTTGTTGTGGACATATAAGTAACGTGTGCCAAGGGGGGGGGGGGTCACACATTTAACCCCAAAATAGCACTTACCATTTGTTTACGATCCTCCTCTGCCAGTTTGAGTCTCTTTTGCGCTTCTTCATAAGCCTAAAGAGAAAGAACACACTCAGTACATGAAAATAGCAGCAATGTACAGACCACAGCATCAGACTAACAGACACTACAGCGCTGTCCTTTTGGGGACATGTCTGCTGCCACAATACCAGACCTAGTGGGTGAGGGTGGCAATATTACTACTAAAACACCAGAACAAAGCTTCTTTCCAGAAGGCTATACCATGAATGTTCAAAGAAACGGGACCCATTTAAAAGGTGTTATCCAGAAAAACAGAGTTGATTTGAAGAAAAAAGACGTAACAGCACCACTTCTATGTTCCGGTTAAGTGTGGTATTGCAGCTCAGTTGCACTGAAGTGAATGGAGCCAAGCTGTAATACCACACACAACCTGAGGACAGGGGTGGAGCGGTTTTTAGAAGAAACAAGCTTAGTTTATCTATTCTTTTAAATAGTGGAAATCAAGAAATGCGCTGGAATATACAGACTAATGCTGTGCTTACACCTGCATAATCTCCATGGGGGAGATTTATCAAAACCTGTGCAGAGGAAGAGTGGTGCAGTTGCCCATAGCAACCAATCAGATTGCTTCTTTCATTTTCCACAGGCCTCTTTAGAGGCCTGTGGAAAATGAAAGAAGCAATCTGATTGGTTGCTATGGGCAACTGCACCACTCTTCCTCTGCACAGGTTTTGATAAATCTCCCCCCATGTGGTTCCATCCCATAAAGGTCTTCAAGCGAAGAAGTGATAAATCTCTCTGGCTGTATAACTTTTTATTGTGCTGATCATTTATTCGTAATAAACAGGATCCCAATATATTACAGTTTCCTTCCCCCATTCAGCCCTCCAAAACTGTGTTTAGCACTGCAGGATTTGAAGCTGCAGAATTGAAGCCGTGGTCAGACATTTACTTAAAGGGGTAGTCTGATGGAAAACATTTTTTTTTTTCTTTAAATCAACTGGTGCCAGAAAGTTAAACAGATTTGTAAATGACTTCTATTAAAAAAAAATCTTTATCCTTCCAGTACTTATTAGCAGCTGTAAGCTACAGAGGATATCTTTGCTTTTTGAATTTCTTTTTTGTCTTGTCCACCACAGTGCTCTCTGCTGACATAGGTTTGCCATGAGGATTTTCTCCTGCTCTGGACAGTTCCTGATACGGGCATCAGGTGTCAGCAGAGAGCACTGTGGACAAGACAAAAAAAGAAACTCAAAAAGAAAAAGAAATTTCCCCTGTAGCATACAGCTGCTAAAAAGTACTGGAAGGGTAAAGATTTTTAAATAGAAGTCATTTACAAATCTGTTTAACTTTCTGGCACCAGTTGATTATTTTTTTTTTTTTAAATGTTTTCCACCAGAGTACCCCTTTAACACTGAACTTTGCAGCAAAAAGTCTGCAGCTTCAAATCCTCTGCATCAAATATGCGCAGGATACTGTACGTGTGAATAGCCCCTCAGGGTAGGGTCACATATAGCACATCTGCAACGTATTTGACACTGGGGATGTGCTACTCACCGTCCCTAGAGAGTGTGCCTCCAGATGTGCCCCGTGAGTCCTGCTTTGTCTGCTCGTAGCAGCAATCCGCCGGTACGAGCAGACACACAGTGATTTGCTAGTCGCTCGCGCATGCGCAGTGTACTCACAGACATCGCGGCCACTCTTTGCCTGGCTCAGGGAGCAGGGGGAGCAACCGCAATGTCTGTGAGTACACTGTTCATGCCCGTGTGTGCTGCTATGAGCAAAAAAAGCAGCACACACAGGCACAGCAGAAGGCAGATGCACTACATGTGACCCCACCCTTAAATGGGCACTGTCATTAACTTTATTTTTTGATATGTTGTAATACTTATGCACTACAATATATTTCTAATATACTTCAATTTTTTGGGCGGTTAAAAAATATTGTATTTTGCTTTTGAAATCTGGCCACTAGGGGTCTCCCTCCTAGACTGCTGTGAGGTCACAGCTGAATTCGTCTGATCCCGCCACGGCCATAACAAAGATACATTGTTTTCAACACACGGAGCCTCCAGATGTTTCAACACTACAACTCCCAGCATGCCCTGACAGCCAATAGACGTCAGGGCAAGCTGGGAGTTGTAGTGGTGAAACAGGTGGAGGTACACTGTTTAGGAAAACCATCACGACCTGTATAGATAAAATAAGGGTGTATAGGTGTATAGATGAGCTAAGGGCGGAAGTTGGCCCCAGCAGGTATCAGTGACGTCATGCCTGCTGGGGAAGTCTGCCAAAGATGGTGGGAGCTACTCTTTAAGGTGTATGTACACTTTTAAACATCTTGTGATATATTCCATGATCTGAGCTGATGGAGTATTAAAGTATCAGTGATTACGATGGGTCTATGGTGACTATATGAAGGCACTTTCATCATATAACGTCAAAGCTTAATCCCCCATTAGGGGGTCTCACCTTTTTGTCAGACCTCTCTACAATGTTCCTGGTCTTTTCTTTATCTCGAAGTTTTACCCTCTCCGCAAACGCATCTCTCTCTTCAAGGTCCTTCAACCTGGCCTGCTCTTCCCGCTCCTCCTCATCGTCAGAGATGACCTGCGGCGATGGCGCCTTCTCATTTCTGGCAGAAACAAGAAACAGATAAATGGATAGCACGCAGAGATCAGGAGTGTATAGAACAGTGGTCTCCAAACTGCGGACCTCCAGATGTTGCAAAACTACAACTCCCAGCATGCCCGGACAGCCAACGGCTGTCCGGGCATGCTGGGAGTTGTAGTTTTGCAACACCTGGAGGTCAAACAACTGATAGAACATAAATTCATAAAGGGGTACTCTGGTGGAAAATTATTATTATTATTATTTTTTATCAACTGGTGCCAGAAAGTTAAAAAGATTTGTAAATTACTTCTATTAAAAAAAATCTTAATCCTTCCAGTACTTATCAGCTGCTGTATACTGCAGAGGAAATTCTTTTCTTTTTGGAACACAGAGCTCTCTGCTGACATCACGAGCACAGTGCTCTCTGCTGACACCTCTGCCCATTTTAGGAACTGTCCAGAGCAGCATATGTTTGCTATGGGGATTTTCTCCTACTCTGGACAGTTCTTAAAATGGACAGAGATGTCAACAGAGAGCTCTGTGTTCCAAAAAGAAAAGAATTTCTTCTGTAGTATTCAGCAGCTGATAAGTACTGGAAGGATTAAGATTTTTTTTAATAGAAGTAATTTACAAATCTTTTTAACTTTCTGGCACCAGTTGATTTAAAAAATAAATAAATAACTAAATAAGTTTTCCACCGGAGTACCCCTTTAAAATCACTCAGAAGGGACCATGGAGTATACTCACTGTGCTCGGTCACTTTCGCTGTCAGACAATTCCTCTTTCCTCCTCTTCCTCAGATGTTTCTTTTTCCTCTTCTTCTCGTCTTTGCTTGCCACCTTCTCCTCCTCTTCCTCGTCGCTGTCTTCCAGCAGAGCATAGGATTTGTTTTTCTGCTGCAGTGCTAAAGCCTCTCGCTCGGCAGCTCTGGCCGGACGCTCAACCGGGGCTTTATGGGGCAGCTAAGACAATGAGAGAATGAAGATAAAACTCTTTAACAGCCTAATTTCTCCCATTATGGCAGTGTGAACATAGCTGGATATTTGGCACTGGTATATAGCGCACCCAACGGCACCCTCCCCTCTCCCAGTCGCCATACGCCATATCCGGTTACCCACAATGCAACATTGTTACTCTAGTGCCATATTCCTCATCCTGGCAGTCATGGCCAAACATGCTGACGGAACACAAGGCATTCTACCTCATGTGCCAATTGCTAATAAGAGCATGAAGTATGTGGGGCACTTCTAAGGCCAAAACGGCTAAGATTTTTGGGAGTCTGAAAGCAACTCTCTTCAATTATTACAATGCAATGAGCTGATTTCTATTCCTTTTTTTTATTTTTATTTATTTTATATTTTTCCCCAATAAAAAAAAAAAAGGGGGGGGGGGTTCCAATTTTTTAGACTAACTTAAAGGGATACTTCGGTGAAAAACAATTTTTTGGGGCACTTCTTAGGCCAAAACGGCTAAGATTTTTGGGAGTCTGAAAGCAACTCTCTTCAATTATTACAATGCAATGAGCTGATTTCTATTCCTTTTTTTTATTTTTATTTATTTTATATTTTTCCCCAATAAAAAAAAAAAGGGGGGGGGGGTTCCAATTTTTTAGACTAACTTAAAGGGATACTTCGGTGGAAAACAATTTTTTTCATATGAACTGGCTCCAGAAAGTTATACAGATTTGTAAATTAATTCTATTAAAAAATGCTCCAGATGAAGTTATTTTCTTTTTGAATTTCTTTTCTGTCTGACCACAGTGCTCTCTGCTGACCCCTCTCTGTTCATGTCAGGAACTGTCCAGAGAAGGAGCAAATCCCCATAACAAACCTCTCCTGTTCTGGACAGTTCCTGACATGGAGAGAGATGGCAGCAGAGAGCACTGTGGTGAGACAGAAAAGAACAATTTAACTTCCTCTGGAGCATACAGCAGCTGATAAGTACTGGAAGGATTAAGATTTTTAATAGAAGTAATTTTTAAATCTGTTTAACTTTCTGGCACCAGTTGATCTGAAAGAAATTGTTTTCCACTGGAGTACCCCTTTAAAGTCCAGAATTGATCTCCCGACAGTTATAAAAAGTTTAAAGGGGGCTGTCCAGGAATAGAAAACCAGGTTTTCTTCCCAAAACAGCGCCACCCCTGTCCTCAGGTTGTGGGTGGCATTATAACTTGTCTCCATTCACTTCAATTCCACACACAACCTGGTGCAGTTTATGGAAGAAATTAGCTCAGGTTTTCTATTGCTTTTAATTGCATTAATTTGAAGAGACTTTGGACAAGGCATCTGTACCACTTAGCTTGTCTTCACGCTCAACTTTGCAGAACTGGCAAAAGAGAAACATTGGACATATGCTTTAAAAAGGGGCATTCGCCCTAGCAGGTGCTGAACATAACAAAAAAAATAAAAAATAAAACAAAAGTAAAATAAAAACCAATACTTACTTTCCCTGCCTCCACCATTCTCACGGAGCTCCTGGTCCCACTGTGCAGCACTTCTGGGATCGGGGTCGGCACAAGATGTCCTACTGACTGGCTGAGTGGGCAACTGCATGTGTTAACTCCAGATTCCAGAAGTGGAGCTGCTCATTGGAACCAGGAACTTTTTTCTTTTCTGGGAACAGTTTAAAAAATAAATAAATAAATAGATATGTAAATAATCCTCAGATAAGTAAATAATCCCAGTAAAGAATAACTCTGATTATGGTCCTGCGGCAGGATATCTGTTTAGTTTCGGGTTACAAAGTGGCCAGGAGTTATAAAGGGGTACTCCGGTGGAAAACTTTTTATTTTTTATTTTATTTTTTTATGAACTACCGCCAGAAAGTTAAACAGATTTGCAAATTATCTATATTAAAAAAAATCTTAATCCTTTCAGTACTTTTTAGCAGCTGTATGCTACAGAGGAAAATTTTTATTTTTTTAATTTCTTTTTTGTCTTGTCCACAGTGCTCTCTGCTGACACCTGATGCCCGTATCAGGAACTGTCAAGAGCAGGAGAAAATCCCCATATGCTGCTCTGGATAGTTCCTGATACAGACATCAGGTGTCAGCAGAGGGAGCACTGTGGACAAACAAAAAGGAAATTCAAAAAGTAAAGAATTTCCTTTGTAGCATACAGCTGCTAAAAAGTACTAAAAGGATTAAGATTTTTTTAATAGAAGTAATTTACAAATCTGTTTAACTTTCTGGCACAAGTTCATTTAAAAAAAAAAAAGTTTTCCACCGGAGTACCCCTCCTTTAAAGAGGTGTCCTGCCGCAGGAGGATCATCGGAGTTATGCTTCAAAGGAGGTGTCCCAGAATCAATACATCCACAGGATAAATGTCAGATCACTGAGGATCTCACCTAACCCAAAAAGGGGGATCCTGTGTCCCTGTCTGAACGGAGCAGTAGATGAGTATGCACACTGATTAGAGATGAGCAAACTTACAGTAAATTTGATTCGTCATGAACTTCTCGGCTCGGCAGTTGATTACTTTTCCTGCATAAATTAGTTCAGCTTTCAGGTGCTCCCGTGGGCTGGAAAAGATGTATACAGTCCTAGGAGACTCTTTCCTAGGACTGTATCCACCTTTTCCGGCCCACCAGAGCACCTGAAGGCTGAATTAATTTACGCAGGATAAGTTATCAACTGCCGAGCCGAGAAGTTTGTGACAAATCGAATTTACTGTAAGTTCGCTCATCTCTAACACTGATGCTCCATCCATAGTCTGTGTTACTGTTTAAGAGAGTCAAGGTCAGTGCTCAATCACCGCCAGTGAGGTCTGCATCACAGCTTGAGAAACATTGGGCTAGTTCAGGATTTCCCTACCAGGGTGCCTCCAGTTGTTGCAAAACTACAACTCCCAGCTTGCCCGGACAGCCGTTGGCTGTCCGGGCATGCTGGGAGTTGTAGTTTTGCAACAGCTGGAGGCACCCTGGTAGGGAAACACTGGTCTAGTTGCTTGTTCCTTACAATGGAAGTCTTAGTATATTGGTAAGCCTAACCTGCAATGTAAAGCATGGGGGATGCACAGAGCCCGAGCCTTAGGCTGTAATTAGGCAATGTACAGTGTTAACCATCTCACCTTCCCCCACAGCTCCTCTGCGAAGGTGCGCACTTTGTCCGTCATGTCAATGGCTCCTGTGTCATTTAGACGACTCAGAAAGTCTGCAGTGTTTGAACTGCGCCGGGCGATGCCGACAAGGAATTGCGCCACGTGGCGATCGCTCATTCCCAGGACATCGTGGAGCCGCTCCTTCACCCACGCTTCTATTCCGTCCATACTGGATGACACCTACGGTTCTCGGATACGCCAGCCGCGCTCTGGACGTCATGCAGGAAAGACAGGGGAAGACTGGGGGAAGATGATGAGAAAAACAAAATATACAGTTAAAGGGATTTGATAGAGCAGGATACAGAATGAACAGAATGCTTTAAGGATGCCCTATGGCTGTCTCGGCAATGCTACAGCTTACGATCCGGCAGCGTCTGTCCGCGTCCGATAAGAGTTGTGCAGGAGATCGCAAGTAAAGAGACTTCTGTTTTGTTAATTGCTGCCACAACGGGATCTTTCAATTAAAAAAGAGAACTCCGGGATACAAAACGTATCCCCTATCCCAGGCATAGGCAACCTTTGGCACTGCAGATGTTTTGGACTACATCTCCCATGATGCTTTGTCAGCATTGTGGCTGTAAGAGCATCATGGGAGATGTAGTCCAAAACATCTGCAGTGCCAAAGGTTGCCTATGCCTGCCATATCCTAAGGATCAGATTGGGGTGGGGGTGGGTTCTCCGATCGCTGTGACCCCCCATAATCTTCAGCACAGGCCCGGTTCTCCTCCTGAATTGGGCGTGTTGACCACGGTGTAAAACTACAAATCCCAGCATGCCTTCGGCTCTCCAGGCATGCTGGGAATTGTAGTTTGGCAACAGTTATAGGCACCCTGGTTTGAAAACACTGGTTTAGAAAAAAAGGGACCTAAAAATTATACAGACAGTACTTTCCACGTTGCCCCTGGCAACCAGTCAGTTCCCAGCTTTTCTTTTTCCCACTGTAGGTTTGAAAATGACAGCAGTGTTTTGATTGGTTGCCCCGAGCAACCAATCACTAGACGCCTCCTCTGCATCTGCGGAACATACCACGTGGCTCACCAGTCGATTACAGCACTACAAGTCCCAGAAAACTTTGCGCCTACGTCCTTTACAGAGACTCAGTGTCACAATATTGCAATACAATAAAAAAAAAAAAAAAAAATATTATAACTCACCTATAACGCGTCAGTAAAACGTACACCGCTTCCCCGCACACAAAACAAGACGGACAAAATATTCGGCACTGGCGACTATTGATGACGTCATTCGCTCTCGTTGGTGCGCTCATCCGCATAGTGGAACGCATGTGCGTGTCGGCAACGTCACGTCCGGGTAATGCGGTACACATGCGCAATGGGATTCAGTAGAGTCGCGTGTTACTCTCAGTACTGCAGTCACTATGGAGCTGGTTGCTGCCATTGATGAGATACAATCGTTATGTGTAAGGATCGTTATTGGCCCCTAGTGGTCAGGCCTGGAAAAACAATAGTAATGCTCTGCGACTTATGTCAATAAGAAAGGACCTGTGCAAGTGATTCAGTTGCCCATAGCAACCAATAAGATTGCTTGTTTATTTATTTATTTATTTATTTTTTTATAAAAGAAGCAATTTGGCTGCTATGGCAACAGGTCAACTTTCCACAGTGTTTTAACCCCTTGAAGCACCAAATTTTCATTTTTACGCTTTTCGCTTTTCTCTCCTCGCCTTCTCAGAGCCATAGTTCTTCAATATCCCATCTAGAGACCCATATGAGGCTTGTTTTATGCGGGACTAATTGTACTTTGTAATGATATCTCACATTTTACCACAGAATTTGCTGTGAAGTTACTCCAAATAATTTGTGGACTAATATTGAGAAAAGAAAAAAATGCAATTTTGGGGGTTTCGTATATGGAATGGTCACTGTGCAGAAAAATTGACATGCTATACAACGATAAACAATTTGTATAGTTTCTGCTATGTTTTACTGCTTGTAAAACTCTTTAAAGGGGTACTCCGCTGCTAGATATCTTATCCCCTATCCAAATGCTAGGGGATGTGATGTCCCCAGCAGCGGGACCCCCGCGATCAGACATCATCTTCTAAACAAATGCCGGGTTCCTGCAGCGGTGATTGCGATGTCACGGCCACGCCCTTTCGTGACATCACACCACGCCCCCTCCATTCATGTTTATGGGAGGGGGCGTGTCGCAGACACGCCCCCTCCCATAGACATGAATGAAGGGGGCGTGATGGCACGCCCTTTCGTGACATCACACCACGCCCCATCCATTCATGTTTATGGGAGGGGGCGTGTCGCCCCCTTGTGACTCCACACCACGCCCCCTCCCATAGACATGAATGAAGGGGGCGTGGTGTGGAGTCACAAGGGGGCTCAACCATGACATCACAATCAAGGCCTATGAACCCTGGAGCACTGGAGTACCCCTTTAAGGCCAAGGTATATCACATTTTGTGAGAAAAAAAATGGAGTGATTCTTCCACAGCAACTAATCATTAGCTGAGTTGTGATTGGTTGATGTGGAAAAATCACTCCAGTTTTTCTCTCACAAATTTTGATAAATCTGGGGCAAAAATTGTATCCAGTATCACAAAACTTATGCCCTATGGGAGAGACGGAGATACAGTGTTCGGGTATCTCTGGCTCACCCATAGAGATGCATGGAAGGGTCATGTCGGCCACTTTGTGCCATGGTCGACACATTGCATTTAGAGATGAGCGAACTTACAGTAAATTCGATTCGTCACGAACTTCTCGGCTCGGCAGTTGATGGCTTTTCCTGCATAAATTAGCTCAGCTTTCAGGTGCTCAGATGGGCTGGAAAAGGTGGATACAGTCCTAGGAGACTCTTTCCTAGGACTGTATCCACCTTTTTCAGCCCACCGGAGCACCTGAAGGCTGAACTAATTTACGCAGGATAAGTCATCAACTGCCGAGCCGAGAAGTTCGTGACGAATCAAATTTACTGTAAGTTCGCTCATCTCTAATTGCATTCATGCAGAGAGCCAGGCCACCGGGCAGGAGATTGCTGGGGGTCCCAGCAGATCGAACCCTACCCGAACCGCCCCCCCCCCCCCCAAGTGGATGACACTTAAAGTGTATCTGTCATCAATAAAAACTTTTTATTCAATGTAGATAATACCATTATATGTTTATTTTTAATATACAGTGATTAAAACATTTGCATATTTCTGTGTAAAAAACACTGACGCTGTGGCTATTGCCTGTGTGTCTCTAAGAGGAGTCCAAATACAGGAAGTGAGAGCGGGACAAGCAGGACTCTGTGTAGGCTCCTGGCTTGTCAATCCTCCTGCTGTGTGAGCCAGGAGCATATCACAGAGACTCACTGCACAGAGCCCTGCTTGTCCTCAGTGTACAGAGCCCCGCTTGTCCTCAGTGCACAGAGCCCTGTTTGTCCTCACTGCACAGAGCCCTGCTTGTCCTCAGTGTACAGAGCCCCGCTTGTCCTCAGTGTACAGAGCCCTGCTTGTCCTCAGTGTACAGAGCCCTGCTTGTCCTCAGTGTACAGAGCCCCTGCTTGTCCTCAGTGTACAGAGCCCTGCTTGTCCTCAGTGTACAGAGCCCCTGTTTGTACTCAGTGTACAGAGCCCCTGCTTGTCCTCAGTGTACAGAGCCCTGCTTGTCCTCAGTGTACAGAGCCCCTGCTTGTCCTCAGTGTACAGAGCCCTGCTTGTCCTCAGTGTACAGAGCCCTGCTTGTCCTCAGTGTACAGAGCCCTGCTTGTCCTCAGTGTACAGAGCCCCGCTTGTCCTCAGTGTACAGAGCCCTGCCTGTCCTCAGTGTACAGAGCTCTGCTTGTCCTCAGTGTACAGAGCTCTGCTTGTCCTCAGTGTACAGAGCCCTGCTTGACCTCAGTGTACAGAGCCCTGCTTGTCCTCAGTGTTCAGAACCCTGCCTGTCCTCAGTGTACAGAGCCCTGCTTGTCCTCAGTGTACAGAGGCCTGCTTGTCCTCAGTGTACAGAGCCCCGCTTGTCCTCACTGCACAGAGCCCTGCTTGTCCTCAGTGTACAGAGCCCTGCTTGTCCTCAGTGTACAGAGCCCCGCTTGTTCTCAGTGTACAGAGCCCCGCTTGTCCTCAGTGTACAGAGCCCTGCTTGTCCTCAGTGTACAGAGCCCTGCTTGTCCTCAGTGTTCAGAGCCCTGCCTGTCCTCAGTGTACAGAGCCCTGCTTGTCCTCAGTATATAGAGCCCTGCGTGTCCTCAGTGTACAAAGCCCTGCTTGTCCTCAGTGTACAGAGCCCTGCTTGTCTTCAGTGTACAGAGCCCTGCTTGTCCTCAGTGTAGAGAGCCCTGCTTGTCCTCAGTGTACAGAGCCCTGCTTGTCCTCAGTGTACAGAGCCCTGCCTGTCCTCAGTGTACAGAGCCCTGCTTGTCCTCAGTGTACAGAGCCCTGCGTGTCCTCAGTGTACAGAGCCCTGCTTGTCCTCAGTGTACAGAGCGCTGCTTGTCTTCCGTGTACAGAGCCCTGCTTGTCCTCAGTGTACAGAGTCCTGCTTGTCCTCAGTGCACAGAGCCCTGCTTGTCCTCAGTGTACAGAGTCCTGCTTGTCCTCAGTGTACAGAGTCCTGCTTGTCCTCAGTGTACAGAGCCCTGCTTGTCCTCAGTGTACAGAGCCCTGCTTGTCCTCAGTGTACAGCGCCCTGCTTGTCCTCAGTGTACAGAGCCCTACTTGTCCTCAGTACACAGAACCCTGCTTGTCCTCAGTGTACAGAGCCCTGCTTGTCCTCAGTGTACAGAGACCTGCTTGTCCTCAGTGTACAGAGCCCTGCTTGTCCTCAGTGTACAGTGCCCTGCTTGTCCTCAGTGTATAGAGCCCTGCTTGTCCATTGTGTACAGAGCTCTGCTTGTCCTCAGTGCACAGAGCCCTGCTTGTCCTCAGTGTACAGAGCCCTGCTTGTCCTCAGTGCACAGAGCCCTACTTGTCTTCAGTGTACAGAGCCCTGCTTGTCCTCAGTGTACAGAGCCCTGCTTGTCCTCAGTGTACAGAGCCCTGCTTGTCCTCAGTGTACAGAGCCATGCTTGTCCCCAGTGTACAGAGCCCTGCTTGTCCTTGCTGTACAGAGCCCGGCTTGTCCTCAGTGTACAGAGCCCTGCTTGTCCTCAGTGTACAGAGCCCTGCTTGTCCTCAGTGTACAGAGCCCTGTTTGTCCTCAGTGTACAGAGCTCTGCTTGTCCTCAGTGTACAGAGCCCAACTTGTCCTCTGTGTACAGAGCCCTGCCTGTCCTCAGTGTACAGAGCCCTGCTTGTCCTCAGTGTACAGAGCCCTGCTTGTCCTCAGTGTACAGAGCCCTGCTTGTCCTCAGTGTACAGAGCCGTGCTTGTCCCCAGTGTACAGAGCCCTGTTTGTCCTCAGTGTACAGAGCCCTGCTTGTCCTCAGTGTACAGAGCCCTGCTTGTCCTCAGTGTACAGAGCCCTGCTTGTCCTCAGTGTACAGAGCCCTGCTTGTCCTCAGTGTGCAGAGCCCTGCTTGTCTTCAGTGTACAGAGCCCTGCTTGTCCTCAGTGTACAGAGCCCTGCTTGTCCTCAGTGCACAGAGCCCTGCTTGTCCTCAGTGTACAGAGCCCTGCTTGTCCTCAGTGTACAGAGCCCTGCTTGTCCTCAGTGTACAGAGCCCTGCTTGTCCTCAGTGTACAGAGCCCTGCTTGTCCTCAGTGTACAGAGCCCTGCTTGTCCTCAGTGTACAGAGCCCTGCTTGTCCTCTGTGTACAGAGCTCTATTTGTCCTCAGTGTTCAGAGGCCTGCCTGTCCTCAGTGTACAGAGCCCTGCTTGTCCTCAGTGTACAGAGCCCTGCTTGTCCTCACTGCACAGAGCCCTGCTTGTCCTCAGTGTACAGAGCCCCGCTTGTCCTCAGTGTACAGAGCCCCGCTTGTCCTCAGTGTATAGAGCCCCGCTTGTCCTCAGTGTACAGAGCCCCGCTTGTCCTCAGTGTACAGAGCCCTGCTTGTCCTCAGTGTACAGAGCCCTGCTTGTCCTCAGTGTTCAGAGCCCTGCCTGTCCTCAGTGTACAGAGCCCCGCTTGTCCTCAGTGTACAGATCCCTGCTTGTCCTCATTGTACAGAGCCCTGCTTGTCCTCAGTGTACAGAGCCCTACTTGTCCTCAGTGTACAGAGCCCTGCTGGTCCTCTGTGCACAGAGCTCTGCTTGTCCTCAGGTGCAGATCCCTGCTTGTCCTCAGTGTACAGAGCCCTGCTTGTCCTCAGTGTACAGAGCCCTGCTTGTCCTCAGTGTACAGATCCCTGCTTGTCCTCATTGTACAGAGCCCTGCTTGTCCTCAGTGTACAGAGCCCTACTTGTCCTCAGTGTACAGAGCCCTGCTTGTCCTCTGTGCACAGAGCTCTGCTTGTCCTCAGGTGCAGAGCCCTGCTTGTCCTCAGTGTACAGAGCCCTGCTTGTCCTCAGTGTACAGAGCCCTGCTTGTCCTCAGTGTACAGAGCCCTGCTTGTCCTCTGTGTACAGAGCTCTATTGGTCCTCAGTGTACAGAGCCCTGCTTGTCCTCAGTGTACAGAGCCCTGCTTGTCCTCTGTGTACAGAGCTCTACTTGTCCTCAGTGTACAGAGCCCTGCTTGTCCTCAGTGTACAGACCCCCTGCTTGTCCTCAGTGTACAGAGCCCTAATTGTCCTCAGTGTACAGAGCCCTGCTTGTCCTGGGTGTACAGAGCCCTGCTTGTTCTCGGTGTATAGAGCCCTGTTTGTCCACCCACACTTCCTGTATTTGGTCAGACAATAGACACACAGACAATAGCTGTTGGGGCTAAAATATACACCTTTTTTTTATTTATAACTTTTTATCCAACTTCAGACAGCAAAAAACAAAATATTACACACACAATTGGCCCATCATAAAGTCCCCCCACCCACCAAAACAGCCTAACAAGGAAAGGATAGCTGCATGGCCAAATCACTTTCAGGTAGACCTCAGCCGCCCAACAAACACACAGCAGACACGAAGACAGACCACAAACGCTCACACACACACACTCCCGGAGCACTCCTCCCAACTCTCTGCCCAGTCCAGACAGCCAAACTAACTCGGAGAACTAACCCTCTTAAGGGGAACCACCAACTCACCCAGCACAAGCCAGGGCATCCAGACCTTATCAAATTTCTTGGGGCAGTTACGGCTAGTATACAACATCCTATACCATGGTATATATTTATTAACCAAATTGAACCATCTCGAAATAGGGGGGGGGGGGGGGAGAGGTATCCTTCCATGCCATTATCAATACATTTGTTACATTGGACTGTTTCTTTCAAAAAAGTATATGTAGCTTCCTGGGATTACTGTTGTGTATTATCCTGCAAATTTATGAAGTGTCCAGTAGATGGCGGACTGCACAAGCATATGAACTGAGCAGTGACTAAAGCTGGGGAAGGTGGAGTTTTGTGGACATGTACTCATGACCATCCTTGATTTTTCTGTTGCCGCAGAGCAAAAAGAGAGGACACAGATTGACAGACTGTGAGGGATCCTGGTTCAAATAGTGTCTGCAACAGAGGAGAGGAATCTGATAGCTTGTTGAATAAGATCCAGTGCTGGTTGCAGGAAGCCTCTGTGTGCAGTGAGAGGAATTTAAAACTGGGCATGATCTGATTTAAACCTGTGCAAAGGTAAGCCTAAAACCTTTCTTTCTTTCCCACAACAGGGCACTCTGTACTTACATACTGAAAAAAAGACCTTGAGATCTATTCATGGACATTTTGGGAGTTTCGGCCTACTCCAAGTAACACTGTGGAGCAGGAATTTGTATGGGCCACATCTATTCAATGTGCACCAACTGAATGTTCTTAAAGTGGTACTCCGCCCCTGGCATCTTATCCCCTATCCAAAGGATAGGGGATAAGATGTTAGATCGCCGCGGTCCCGCTGCTGGGGACCCCGGGGATCGCCGCTGCGGCACCGCGCTATCATTACAGCACAGAGCGAGTTCGCTCTGTGCGTAATGACGGGCGATACAGGGGCCGGAGCAGCGTGACGTCATGGCTCCGCCCCTCATGACATCATGGCCCGTCCCCTTAATGCAAGTCTATGGCAGGGGGCGTGATGACCACCACGCCCCCTTCCCATAGACTTGTATTGACGGGGGTGGGCCGTGGCATCACGAGGGGCGGAGCCGTGACGTAACGATGCTCCGGCCCCTGTATTGCCCGTCATTAAGTGCAGACTGATCTCGCTCTGTGCAGTAATGATAGCGGGTGCTGCAGCACTAATCCCCGGGGTCCCCAGCAGCGGGACCCCGGCGATCTGACATCTTATCCCCTATCATTTGGATAGGGGATAAGATGTCTAGGGGCGGAGTACCCCTTTAATGGCCGCTAGGGTGAAGATTAGGGTGGGCCGCTGTTGTGATTGTGAGTGGGTTAGACCTATATACACATTGTATTTGTCTGATTTTGTGCTATACCTTATTGTTTATGGTATCAACTAGTAGATAGAGTAAGTGAAAAAATTGCACTAACCCATTGTGGCAATCTTTATCCGACTTTATACAAACTTCAGTGTATACAAACACGCAGCGAGGAGCTGCGTACAGACAAACAGGAGTGAAACTCAGCAGTTTGTTATGTTATTCATGGTTGTTTTTCTTTATGCAATACAAAGTTAGCTTCAAGTTAGCTTTGTCTCAGAGATGTTCCCAATGGGACCCCCATCCATGCCCTAGATGATCCGTTGGGTGGAGGCTCTGACGCAGATAGCGGAGGCCCAGGGTCGACTTGCTGAGCGCAAAGAAGTAACAAGAGTCAGGGACCACAGGGATATAGGGATATACTTATTTGGTTCAGATTGTGTCTAGTGTACAGTGGTCCCTCAACATATGATGGTAATCTGTTCCAAATGGACCATCGTTTGTTGAAACCATCGTATGTTGAGGGATCCGTGCAATGTAAAGTATAGGACAGTGTTCTACAACCTGCAGACCTCCAGATGTTGCAAAACTACAACACCCAGCATGCCCGGACAGCCAACGGCTGTCCGGGCATGCTTGGAGTTGTAGTTTTGCAACATCTGGAGGTCCGCAGGTTGAAGACCACTCGTATTGGAAGGCGTACTCACCTGTCCCTGCCGCTCCGGACCGTCACCGCTGCCCGGGATGTCGCCCTCCATCGCTCCGGCAAGGCCTCTGCTTCACCGTCATCCGCGCTCTCCGTCGCCGCCGTCACATCGCTACGCACGCCGCTCCTATTGGATGACGGGACGGCGTGCGCAGCGACGTGATGACGACAATGGAGAGCGCTGACGATGCAGGGGATCCCGAAGAGGACGCGCCGGAGCCCCGAGGACAGGTAAGTGATCGTCAGTGGACCACACGGGGAACCGTAAACAGCTATCCGGTGGCAGCTGAAGCAGTCTGCGCTGCCGGATAGCCGTTTATGCGATGGCCCCGACAGACAAAAGCATCGAATGTTGATGCTGCCTTCAACATGTGATGGCCTCTGAGAGTGATCGTATGTTGAAATGATCATATGTCAGGGCCATCATAGGTCGAGGGGTCACTGTATTTGGTGGCAACTAGGTGAGGAGCAAAAAGGAAAGTTTGTCTTGTCTACAGTCATATCTCAGGAGTGCCACGGCATACAGGAAAAAGACCTCTGACATCTGCGCCTCCCGCACTATTAGCCAGTATCAGCAGGTTAGAGTGGGTGACCCTGCTGTCAGTTTCCCTTTAATGCCTATACAGCAATATCAGCCATTTCAGCCTGGTATAATTGTGATGTGTTAAATGGGGGGTGGGGCGGCGGAGTCGGCCACTGGAACCCCCCCCCCCCCCCCCCCCCCGGCATTCTGAACACAATGGCTTTTCAGTTTTTGCATTTTCTTTTTTTGCTCCTTGCCTTTAAAAAATCATAACTATTTCAATTTTGCACCTATAAATCCATATGATTGCTTATTTTTTGCGCCACCAATTCTACTTTGTAATGACGTCAGTAATTTTGCCCAAAAATCTACGGTGAAACGGGAAAAAAATCATTGTGCGACAAAATTGAAAAAAAAACGCTGTTTTGTAGGGGCTTCTTTTGGGGGCTTCCGTTTCTACGTAGTACATTTTTCGGTAAAAATGACACCTGATATTTATTCTGTAGGTCCATACGATTAAAATGATCCCCTACTTATATAGGTTTGATTTTGTCGGACTTCTGGAAAAAATCATAACTACATGCAGGAAAATTAATACGTTTAAAATTGTCATCTTCTGTCCCCTATAACTTTTTTATTTTTCCGTATACGGGGCGGTATGATGGCTAATTTTTTGCGCCGTGATCTGAAGTTTTTAACGGTACCATTTTTGCATTGATAGGACTTATTGATCGCTTTTTATTCATTTTTAAATGATATAAAAAGTGACGAAAAATGCACTATTTTGGACTTTGGAATTTTTTTGCGCGCACGCCATTGACCGAGCGGTTATATTAATGATATATTTTTATAATTCGGACATTTCCGCACGCGGTGATACCATATATGTTTATTTTTATTTTTATTTACACTGTGTTTTTTTTTTATTGGAAAAGGGGGGTGATTCAAACTTTAATAGGGGAGGAGTTAAATGATCTTTATTCACTTTTTTTTCCACTTTTTTTTTGCAGTGTTATAGCTCCCATAGGGACCTAGAACACTGCACACACTGATCATTGTTATCCCAGAGGGACCTATAACACTGCACACACTGATCTTTATCATTGATCACTGGTTTCTCATAAGAAACCAGCGATCAACGATTCTGCCGCATGACTGCTCATGCCTGGATCTCAGGCACTGAGCAGTCATTCGGCGATCGGACAGCGAGGAGGCAGGAAGGGGCCCTCCCGCTGTCCTGTCAGCTGTTCAGGATGCCGCGATTAGCCGCGGCTATCCCGAACAGCCCGACTGAGCTAGCCGGCCACTTTCACTTTCACTTTTAGCCGCGCGGCTAAAGGGTTAACAGCGCACGGCGCCGCGATCGGCGCTGCGCGCTATTAGAGGCGGGTCTCGGCTTCACTATGACACCGGGCCCGCCGTGATATGACGCGGGGTTACTGTGTAACCCCGCGTTATATCAGGAGAGCAGGACCAAGGACGTACCGGTATGTCCTTGGTCCTTAAAGGGTTAAAGTGTACCTGTGGTCAACAAAAACTTTTTATGTAATGTAGATAATACCATTATATGTATATTTGTAATATACATTGGTTAAAAATTGTGTATATATTTGGGTGAAAAAATGCTGCAGCTATTGTCTGTGTGTCTCTATGATGAGTCCAAAAACAGGAAGTGAGGACAGGACAAGCAGGGATCTGTGCAGGCTCCTGGCTTGTCAATCATCCTGATGTATGCTCCAGGAGCATGTTATAGAGCCTCAGTGCACACTGTCCTGCTTTTTCTTACTGCACATATCCCTGCTTGTCCACCCTCACTTCCTGTATTCACTTCCTGTATTTGGACTCCTCATAGAGACACACAGACAATAGCTGCAAGGACAAAAATATACACATTTTTTTAACCAATGTATATTACAAATATACATATAATGGTATTCTCTACATTATATAAAAAGTTTTTGTTGACCACAGGTACACTTTAAGTGGCTGTGGTCATGACGTCACGCCATGCTCCCTCCATTCATGTCTAAGCGAGGGGGCGTGGCGGCCGCCACGCCCCCTACCGTAGACATGAATGGAGGGGGCGTGGCGTGACATCACGACCACAGCCACCAGAAGCCAGCGTTCTGAAAATTATGTTCAGAACCCCGGGGTGCCGGCCTGGAGATCACGGGGGGTCCCAGTGGCCAGACCCCAAACGATAAGGCATCTTATCCCCTATCCAAAGGAAAGGGGATATGATGTCTAAGGGCGGAGTACCCATTTAAGAATCAGATGATTAAATCTGATTAGATCTTGACCCCCACTAAAAAAGATACAGCTAGGGGCCCACTGAATTAGCAATGATTCTTACTGCGAGCCGTGAAATGTCACTGGTCACATTTTCAATGGAATTTGTCCAGCATGAATGGCATTCTTCCAAAGTGACATCACGGAGAGTATTGGATTAAGACTGACAATACTGCTTACTGTTGTTCTCAAGTGCTGTCCCATGCCTCCTCCACACTGCACACAGAAGGGCAACACACAGACACATTCATCCATTCAGGCTCAGACTGGCCCACTGGGGAGCTATTGGAACCCCAAGTAACTAGGGTGTTGTAGGCGCGTTTCAGCATTTTGCCGTGATTTATGAAAGGTTGTGGTAAAAATTGCATCATTATCCCGTGATTAGCAAAATGCAGAAACTCACGGGCAGCCCTTTAGCTCCTGGTGGTTGACAGAGCCAACACTAGACCCGCCTGCAGGCCATTCTTGGTGATATCATTAAAGAGTACCTGTCATCAAACCATATTTTCTAAACTAACTCAGATTATATTTCCTAACTACTCCTAACACCCCTCCTTCCGAGCTTTAAAAAGCTGTTTATCATACCTTTCCCCTTGCTCACATTGTGTGAGCTCCCGGCAGGAGAAAGTGGGCGTTCCCCAGCAGGGAGAACTGTGCCTCACCATGCCCCGTATGCACTTTCTCAGTTTGGACTTCTGCAGGTCTGGGTGGAGACCAAACTAACTGTTTGACTTGCGCAGGGAACACAACAGAGCCACCTAGTGGCTGTTTTTTCAATCACATTAAAAACATATAAAAGTTGAGAATTTTAACAGCAAGTAATAGCGAAGTGTCCTATAATTACATAAGGAATAATATATTAAAAGTATAGTTTGGTGACAGCTACTCTTCAAAGGTTCTATCTACTGCAGCATCTATCTAAGGCTCTATCTACTGCAGCAGTAAGTACTTGGGGAAGCATGGTGAAGGCTTCAGTGTGAGGGAGGGGGGGGGGCCCGAGCAGTCTGTGTGTAGGGGGTTAAAGGGGTACTCTGCTGCTCAGCATTTGGAACAAACTGTTTAGAACGCTGGAGACGGCGCTGGGAGCTTGTGATGTCATAGCCTGCCCCCTCATGACGTCACGCCCCACCCCCTCAATGCAAGTCTATGGGAGGGGGTGTGACAGCCGTCATGCCCCCTCCCATAGACTTGCATTGAGGGGGTGGGGCTATGATGTCACGAGCTCCCGACACCGGCTCCAGCGTTCGGAACAGTTTGTTCCAAATACTGAGCAGCAGAGTACCCCTTTAAGCAGCAGTCTATAAAGGGGGTCCATGAGCAGCAGTCCTTTTGTGAGAAAGTGAGTGAGAAAGGGGGGGTCACAACAGTCTATACTAGGGATGTGGTGCCATGAGTGGCAGTCTGTGGGGGAGATTTATCAAAGGATTTAGACTGGTTTTTCCTGTCTAAATTTGTTGCACAGAAAGTCGCAGTCTAAATATGTGCGACTTTTCTGTGACTTTTGCCCGAGAGGATTTTTAGAACATGATGCATTCTAGTCTATTTTAGATGGAAATGCATTGAAAAATACATTGGTGCTGAATTTATCAAAAGCGACTTTTCAGCGACAAGTCGCATCGGCTAAAAGTACGCCGAAATGTCAGACCACGTTGGAGCAGGTTTAAATACAGTCTAAAGCATAGATCATGCAGTCTGTGCACAGTATTTATCAAGAGCCGTGCGCCTTTTGATAAATTAGGCGCACAATAGACCAGACTAACCCTCTCTCTGTAGGTTGGTCTATATTAATGTAGGATATAGACAGCTTTGATAAATATCCCCTTATGTGACTGAGGGTCATGGGGATCAGCCTATGAACAAGGGGTCCTGGAGTATAATTAATTTTGGTCTTGGGCCCAAATATGTTGTAGTTACACTGTGATCTCTATCTCTGTCCTTAGGCACTGTTACATCCAGAGTATAGTATTTGGGGTTGTTGGGCAGCATTGTAGGCACAGTAATGGGGGAAACTAGATAGCAGTAGGCACAGTATTGGAAGCAGAAGGAGTTGTGTTACTATAAGGGTGCGCTCCCACACGGCGTGTACGCAATGTATTTGATGCTGCGCAAAATTTACGTCAGTAGCGGGAAATACACTGCGTATTCCTTGATCCTGATCTGAGGAAGGGAGGGATCCTCCCGAAATGCGTAATCTTGTCCGTTTTATTATTATTTTTTTTAAATAAAATGTCCTGACTTTCCTATTACCTTTAGCATCCGCCTCATCTGTCTACAAGAGTCTGCAGCGCCATACCTGAGGGTTTTTTCCTGCTCTACTTCTAATATTGACTCCCAGGACGACATGTTTCCTCCTGCAACCCATCGGCATAGCAGCGACTCGCACTACAGTACCCCGATTATATCATGGGTGATATGCTTTTTTGCATAGATCTCAAGGTGAGCGGCCATCTATAAGCCCCGAGGGGTTGCCCCCCACCCACCACCCGATCTATTGAGGGTAAATACACGATGCGCCGTCCGTCGGTCCTTTCTTTTCTTTTCTCTACAGATTCACTATACACACAGAGCTTTCCAGCAGCAGCCCTATGCGTATAGTGAGTTTTGGAGGCGGGGCCGTGTGCTGGCGTGACTGTGACGCGCGGCTCCGCCTCCAAAACTCACTGCACACATAGGGCTGCCGCCGGAAAGCCCTGTGTCTATAGTGAGCAAGGAATACGCAGCGTATTTCCCGCTGCTGCCGTAAATTTTGCGCAACGTCAAATACGCTGCGTATATACGACGTGTAGCTAAGGCTAAGTTCACACTACGGAATTTCCGCCTCCAACTCCACTTTGAAATTGCAGGCAGAAATTCCGGTTGCTAAAATGTATAGTGTAGTGAATGGGTTTCCGTTCACAAATTCACATTCCGGAATTTGTGATGCGGAATTTGTGTAAGGAAAATTCGCTTGGAAATTTCCGCCTGAAGAAAGGCGTTGCTCATTCTTCAGGCGGAAATACTCGCGGAACACATTGCAGTCTATTGGAGACTGCAGTGTCCGCGCGGTCCTAGCGCCGACTGATTCAGTCGGCGCTGGCCGCACTCGGGCGGAAATTTTCTGCCCGGAGATTCCGCAGTGTGAACCTAGCCTAAGTGGTAGGGGTGGCTGCAGTTGTGAGGAACTAAGATGTCCTAGTATAGTCTGTAGGAAAAGTTGTCCTATTGTTCTGGGCTGGATAGAGAAGACCTACATTCAGAGAAGACATCAGCTGTGAGTCACTGGAGGCCATTGTTCTGCATTCTGTGTCTGTCTGATCAGGTCAGAACCGCTCTTACATGGCCGCATTACAGATTTTAGGGTCTGCACTATTTCACACAGCTAAATGTACGAAGAATTCACTATAGATTTGGACTCTATGATACATTTGTATTATGAAAAAGAACCATTTCAGTGCTCGCCTATGGGCCTTATCACATGGGGGGATTATTACTGTTTGATATCGACCTGTGTAAGGCTGCATTCACACCAAGTTTTTGCAATACAGTTTCCGCGTCAGGTTTTTGATGAAAAACAGATTCCTCAAAACCTGACTTAACTGTATCAAAACGTGTGTACACATTTTAACCCGTATACAGTTAAAAACCGTATATGGTTTGAAAAATGATGTCTCCATGTCTCCATTCATTTGTTTGATTAACCCCTTAAGGACCAAGGACGTACCGGTACGTCCTTGGTCCTGCACTTCTGATATAACGCGGGGTTACACAGTAACCCCGCGTCATATCATGGCGGGCCCGGCGTCATAGTGAAGCCGGGACCCGCCTCTAATAGCGCGCAGCGCCGATCGCTGCGCCGCGCGCTATTAACCCTTTAGCCGCGCGCTCAAAGCTGAGCCGCGCGGCTAAAAGTGAAAGTGAAAGTTCCCGGCTAGCTCAGTCGGGCTGCTCGGGATAGCCGCGGCTAATCGCGGCATCCCGAACAGCTGACAGGACAGCGGGAGGGCCCCTTCCTGCCTCCTCGCTGTCCGATCGCCGAATGACTGCTCAGTGCCTGAGATCCAGGCATGAGCAGTCATCCGGCAGAATCGTTGATCACTGGTTTCTTATGAGAAACCAGTGATCAACATAGAAGATCAGTGTGTGCAGTGTTATAGGTCCCTATGGGACAATGATCAGTGTGTGCAGTGTTATAGGTCCCTATGGGACCTATAACACTGCAAAAAAAAAGTGAATAAAGATCATTTAACTCCTCCCCTATTAAAAGTTTGAATCACCCCCCTTTTCCAATAAAAAAAAAACAGTGTAAATAAAAATAAACATATGTGGTATCACCGCGTGCGGAAATGTCCGAATTATAAAAATATATCATTAATTAAACCGCTCGGTCAATGGCGTGCGCGCAAAAAAATTCCAAAGTCCAAAATAGTGCATTTTTGGTCACTTTTTATATCATTTAAAAATGAATAAAAAGTGATCAATAAGTCCTATCAATGCAAAAATGGTACCGTTAAAAACTTCAGATCACGGCGCAAAAAATGAGCCCTCATACCGCCCCATACACGGAAAAATAAAAAAGTTATAGGGGTCAGAAGATGACAATTTTAAACGTATTAATTTTCCTGCATGTAGTTATGATTTTTTCCAGAAGTCCGACAAAATCAAACCTATATAAGTAGGGGATCATTTTAATCGTATGGACCTACAGAATACATATCAGGTGTCAATTTTACCGAAAAATGTACTACGTAGAAACGGAAGCCCCCAAAAGTTACAAAACAGCGTTTTTTTTTTCAATTTTGTCGCACAATGATTTTTTTTCCCGCTTCACCATAGATTTTTGGGCAAAATGACTGACGTCATTACAAAGTAGAATTGGTGGCGCAAAAAATAAGCCATCATATGGATTTTTAGGTGTAAATTTGAAAGAGTTATGATTTTTTAAAGGCAAGGAGCAAAAAACGAAAATGCAAAAACGGAAAAACCTCCGGTCCTTAAGGGGTTAAAACTCCAAAATAAAAAACTGTGCAAAGTCAAAAACCATATGGTGCAGACCGGATGGAACCGTACGCACATACTGTTCTGTACGGTTCTCATTGACTCCCATGTTTAAAAAAAAAATATGCAGGTTAATACGGTTTTTCACCCGGACCAAAAACTGTGGTAGACTACGGTTTTGGGAACGGGAAAAAAAAACTGACAAAACCGTATAAGACGCAAAACGGATGTATCTTTTGACATACGGTTTTCAATGGAGAGTAAATGCATACGGTTTTCAATACGGTTCCGTACGGTTTTCACATTGAAAACGTATACGGGAACTGTATTGCAAAAACGTGGTGTGAATGCAGCCTAATAGAGCAAAATCACCATACCTTTGGCCACATATCTCACAGTGTAATAAAGGGATGTATGGAAACTGATAATAGCAAAGGGTTACACAATGCTGTTGTGTTAAAGGGGAACTCTGGTACATAAGTGTTTACACAAACACTGTATCTCCGGCTCTCCCATAGAGATACATTGAGGGGTGTGTCGGACGCCGCATTGTGTCGTGGTTGACAGTAATCTGTGCACGGAGTAGAGGTCGGTCTATGCATGGAGACACCCAAGGTGCCGGGCAGCAGATCATGGAATCCTGTGGATAGGGGATAAGTACTTATGTACCGGAGTTCCCCTTTAAGGCTTTGTAAATGGATGCCAACCTAAGAGATCAGTACTTTTATAAATCCCTAAAGTGGTACTCCAGGATAGAAAAATGTATCCTCGATCCTGGGACCCCCGCAATCTCCTGCCGGGCGCCCTGGCTCTCCTCATGAATGGGCCATGACGACCACTGCACAAAGCTGTGGCCCACACCGCCCCCTCCATGTGGCTCTATGGGAGAGATACTAGAGTGCAGAGGTCTGGCTCTCCCATAGGGACACGCTCTATTTAGGAGGAAAGCCAGGGCACTGGGCGGTAGATCATGAGGGGTCCCAGTGGTTGGACCCCCGCGATCTGACACTTATCCCTTATCCTTAGGATAGGGGATACATTGTTTTATATCCCAGTGTACTCCTTTAAGTGTATAGTGGTTACCTATACAGTGGTCCCTCAAGTTACAATATTAATCATTTCCAGGACGGCCATTGTATGTTGAAACCATTGTATGTTGAGACCATAACTCTATGGAAACCTGGTAATTGGTTCTGAAGCCACCAAAATGTCATCCAAAAAATAGGAAAAAGTGGGGATTAAAGAAAAATAAGTAGATAACTAATATAGATAAAGCAAATCCTTACATATAAAAGTAATAAAGATCTGCTGGGAGCTGTAATCACTGTCTATGTCAGTGTTTCCCAACTGCAGGGAGCCTCCAACTGTTGCAAAACTACAACTCCCAGCATGCCCGGACAGCCAAAGGCTGTCCGGGCATGCTGGGAGTTGTAGTTTTGCAACAGCTGGGGGTACCCTGCTTGAGAAAACACTGGACTATGTAAAGGACAGGAGCTTCTTCGGGGTCCTGTACAGTACACAAAGTGTCCCAAAAAAGTAACATGGAGCCGCCCTCACCTGGTGTCCAAAAGGAGCAGCTAACCCTGGCACAGGTAAAGAGTACAGAACATGTAATACCTCCCTGTACTGTAGGGGACGCTACCAGACACCAGTCAGTGCATACGCTTCAGTAATACAGGGGTTTTACCAGTGTAATGTCCATTCTGATTGGTCGGTTCTTCCAGCCATTGACACGTTTCACAGATCTGGACTGTTTGTACATTGTATGTTGAGTCTGGCTTCAACTTACAATGGTCCAGAATAGACCATTGTATGTTGAAACTATTGTATGTTGAGGCCATTGTAAGTTGAGTAACATCGGATGGCTCGTGCACTACAGAACGTAGCTCCTCCATCTCATATACAATTCTTAGACAACTTCTCAGTACAGAAAATAAAACGGATTATGTAGCCATTACTGTTAGATCAGGTTTCCTTATTCATTGTATTTGTATCTGGGACCAGTTCTAGCCGGTTTGGCTACTTATTTAATCTAGTTCCAACTCCATCTGGAGAAAAAAAGAAAAGAAGTCAAACAAAACCTCCTGATGATGTAAGAACATGTTGAGAATTCAGGGCTTGGATTACTTTTTTATGGTCCTTTAGCTGTAGTTCCATTTATAACCATTAGATGGTGGTAGTCTTGAATATTTTTGCACGTGGGAATGAGGAGAACTAAGCTCCATGGGGGGGAGATTTATCACAACATGTGCAGAGGAAAACTTGCCCAGTTGCCCATAGCAACCAATCAGATGGCTTCTTTCATTTTTCACAGGCCTTCATGAAAATGAAAGCAGCGATCTGATTGGTTGCTATGGGCAACTAGACACGTTTTCCTCTGCACAGGTTTTGATAAATCTCCCCCAAAATATTTATATAAAGGTTTTGCCTCCTCTGACGTATTGGTTTAACACAATGGCTTTGATTTACTATTGTAAACCCGACACGTTTTGTCCGGTTGTGCGACAGAAATCTGTCTGCGCCAGGATGTGCGCCAAAATTGAAAACAACCTGACTAGCTCTCCCTGACTAGCCGGCTTCTTACATGACAGTGGGCTCAGCCTATCACTGGACATCGCTGCGGCCGGTGATAGGCTGACGGCTGTCCGACGTTCCAGTTCCCAGCGTAAGGCCGACGTAGCTAAGTTAAAGTTTATTTTATTTATCTTTTGCAGCCCGGGCATAGGGATACAGTGTACAGCAGTGGTCTCAAACCTGCGGACCTCCAGCTGTTGCCAAACTACAACTCCCAGCATGCCCGGACAACCGTTGGTTGTCCGGGCATGCTGGGAGTTGTAGTTTTGCAACATATGGAGGTCCGCAGGTTGGAGACCACTGGCGCACAGTGAGTTCCAGTGTCAGCAGCCCCCAACAAAGAGGAGGAGGGCAGTGCTTGTCATATGTGAGTAGTACCCCACTGGGCTGATAATTAATTGGGGGGGGAGCAGAACAGCGCTGGTGGGTCACATATGATTAGTTCCCCAATGTGGGGACAGCGCAGCAGCGCTGGGCTGATTCATTCATTCCCGAGGGGGAGGGGCCCAACCGGTATTACGGTATGGGAAAAATTCATATCGTACAGCTCAAAAATTTCGGTATTCGGTATGAACCGTTTTACCGCCCAGCCCTAATTACACTTAGATTTTTCACTATTGAGTATAACAGATGCAGGTCCTGGCCTGATCATGGGTGAGATTACCTGAGTTGTATGCATCATGTGGACTGAGGCTGTGACTTAAAGGGCTACTCCGGCCCTAAGACATCTTATCCCCTATGCAAGGGATAGGGGATAAGATATCTGACCGCGGGGGTCCCACCACTGGGGACCCCCGCCATCTTGCATTCGGGACTCACCTCTTTGAGCTGCACACCGCGCTGCCAGCTCTGCAAACTGCCGGGTGCCGACCACAGGGCCAGGGTATCGTGACGTGACGATTCTGCCCCCGTGTGGTCACACGGGGATGGTGTCGTGATGTCATGATACTTTAAAGGGGTACTCCAACCCTAGACTCCCGGGATCTCGGCTGCAGCACCCCGCTGTCATTGCTGCACAGAGCAAACTCGCTCTGCGCATAATGACGGGCGATACAGGGGCCGGAGCATCGTGACATCACGGCTCCGCCCCTCGCGACATCACGGCCCACCCCCTTAATACAAGTCTATGGGAGTAGCATGGCAGTCATCACGCCCCCCCCCCCCCATAGACTTGCATTGAGGGGGCGGGCCGTGACGTCACGATGCTCCTGCCCCTGTATCGCCCGTCATTATTCACAGAGCGAGTTTGCCCTGTGCAGTAATGACAGCGGGGTCCTTTGAATAGGGGACAAGATGTCTAGGGGCAGAGTACCCCTTCAATTGATAAAGTTAATCCAGTAGTGCTACAAAAAGTCACAGTGTAGCCATGGCCTTATGAGAAAACTAGAAGGGCTTGGGAACAGTTTGGGAGTTCTTCTTTAAAGAGGGCTTGTGATCGACCACAGTGTTTTTATTTGGCACATGGTGAAAAAAAGAGTTCAAAGGGGTTGTCCTACTTGGTTACATCCGGCTTTTCCCGCTTCTGCTGTTAGTAGCAGCAGGATGTGATTTGGAAAGCCGAAAACAGCCGAAGAAGGGAAGTTACACAATTTCCATTGACTTTATTGGGAGTTGCGCAGACGGCATAGCCATGCCATTTATTCAAAGTCAATGGGAGTTACGCAAATTGTGCATCTTCCCCACTTGGAAACTTTCGGCTTTCTTGATCACCTCTGGCTTCTGCAAACTGGTTGGAGAAGCAGGAAAGTAGTGACAACCCCTTTATTTTGTTTGGAGCAGCCATCTGCACCATAGGCCTCCTGATTTATACCATTACATTGGGTCATTTGAAAGTCTGAGGTGTGAATTGACCTACTGGGCTCTTTGGGGGATGTTAAAGGGATATTCCCTTTCTGACTTTTCAGACCCCCGTGATCTCCAGAATGGGGCCAAAACTTTCCCTGCTGCATGGATCGATGGGTTGGCGCACACTCCATACATAGTCTAGGAAAGCACCAGTAATAGCCCATACTGTGTATAAGGGATATGTTTTTTTAATGCTGGAACACCCCTGTAAACTTACTTGATTAGTAGAGTGCACTTGCACGACTCCTTCCACTCTTTAGTGAGCATACTCAACTTGGACTATTATTCAGGCCTAGGAATGTTTATGATTTTAAGCCAATAGACCTGCCTAGGGCTGCAGTTCTATTTTTTTTTGTGTCACTTATTTATTCACTTTGTATGTCACCCGGATTTCTCAGGATGTGGTCCCCTTCTGATTGCTCATCTTAGGAGTCATCTATGAGGTGTGTCTTTTTCCTGTTTCTCACTCCTACAACCTCGCTTTCCCTTAAAAGGGGTATTCCGCTGCTTCTGAGACGGGGACGTGACATCATGGTCATGCCCCCTTGTGACGCCATGCCACGCCCCCTCCATTCATGTCTATGGGAGGGGCCGTGACGGCCATCACGCCCCCTCCGATAGACATGAATGGAGGGGGCGTGGTGTGATGTCACGAGGGGGCATGACAGTTGCCCATAGCAACCAATCAGATTGCTCCTTTCATTTTTTTAGAGGCCTTTGCAAAAATTTAAGAAAAGATCTGATTGGTTGCTATGGGCAACTGGTCAACTTTTCCTCTGTACAAGTTTTGATGAATCTCCCTAAAAGATGTTTAAACCCGGAATACCCCTTTAGATGGGATGGCAAACCTACCATGTTTGAGTTCTGGGGATGTGCGGGCAACCAACATCACAGCACAGCGGCAACACACAGCTCCAGGAAGGTGAGGATACTGGTTCTTGACAGTGCTATGTCTGCCTATGAATTCCTTCTCCTTTTCGAGAGAACTTGTGATCATCTACTGGGACTTTCACCGATCACAAGTATGCATGCTGCTCCTCTGTTTAAGCTATGGGACTTTATGTAGAGATACATCACTCTCAAATGAGTTGTGGGTGCAGGAGTAGGAATCCCAATCCTTAAACTATTATGTAGATAAGACTTCGTACACCACTTTTTAAATTGAATCAAGATAGCTTTTATTTGCAATCCATAACAGAGATCTCTGTTTTGGATTGCAAATAAAAGCTACCTTGATTCAATTTAAAAAGTGGTGTACGAAGTCTTATCTACATAATAAGCTATGGGACTGCCAAAGATAGCCGTATGCAGTGAGGTTATCAGCTATCTTTGGCAGATAGTCCCAAAGCGTTGAATGGAGTGACAAACAGAGGGAACTCAGGACTCCTCTTCTCGGGATAGGCGAGTTTGGACAATCAGACACTATCCTGTGGATAAGTTATAAGCTTTTCTTATAGAAAACCCTTTATCATGTTCTGGCCACATACAGGTCCTTTTTGATGGAATAAAATCACTCACGTAGACTCTCATAACACTGTTTTATTAACAAAAAACAACACAATATGGCAGTTGACTTTGTATTTTGTTTAGAAATGATAAAAGATAAAAATCTGACAAAATAAAGCCACCAGAAGGTATCTGTGACATGAGACATTCACTATTTTTGTATGACAACCCTTCGTCACGGGTCTAGGAAAGACTGATCCCACAACATGAACAAAGAGCTTTTGAGATAGGATCTTCTGCCCCCCCCCCCCTTGCTATTACAAAATCGAGGGGGCCACAATGCAGTGCCCACAACGGTTCCCTTTTAGCTTTACTCAAAACAGACTTCGAAAACAGAGTTAACAGTAATGTTTACCCAAAATAGCACAATGGTCTTCATTTTTGTGGTCAGTGGCATCTCATTTCATAGACCTCACCCAATCTCAATGACTTGTCAGAAGATGGTTAAGAAAAAGAAATCTCAAATCATGGTCATTGTTAGCTTTTCTCTGTCCTACCAGCATTAATTTATTGATCCCTCCCTGTTTGGGTATAGGGAGAGATCCATCAAGCAAGGTTGACAGGGTAGGCAGAAGCCTCTGTGGACCACCACGATGACTGTTTTTTTCTCTTTCTTTAGGGGCCTAATATTTAGTACCAAGGCTTTTGAACACCTAGTTATTTGGATCTTCCAATGAGCTTGGAGACCTTTGGTCATCGTTACTTCTGTATGTTTGATGGAAGAAAAACCTCATTCTAAGTGTCTTTGGCCCCACATGGACCTTCATCCAAGTGCTGTACAAATGAACTATTAAAAAAAGGCCCAGAAACAAAGTTATTTGAGGGTCTATTGACAGTGTATTAGAGAATATTCTAAGAGTATAATCCATCAACTATACAAACCCTTGGTTGATGAAGACTATGTCATGGTCCGAATTGATCCCTTCACCCTCAATCCTTTTTTTTTTTTTTTTTACCAAGCTGCCACTTTACAGCAATTATGAAAAAAAATGAGAAAAGAACAATTTTCTCTGGCATGATGGGAGTTCTATTGTTTATCAGGGTCCTAATGGGTAAAGAAGTAAAAGTTAAAACTTAATAATACTGAACAAATTGAAACAAATGGGGTATTGACTTTTATTGTGGCATCCTTGACAGCTTGTCCTGGGTGACCCGTGATTGGCTATTATAGTGGTATCTATCATTGTTAGTCCTGTGTGACCCATGATTTACTATCAGGGTGTGTTCACACTATGTAATTCCCGCAGAATTCAGTGTGGTGAACTTTAACATCAGTGTGAATGGGTCTTCCGCGAAACCCGTTCACACTGAGCAATCTCAGCGGCGGACAATTCCGCGGCTGAAATTGTTTAGCACAGAGAATGAGCATGTTCATTCTTTGTGCTGAATTGCATCAGCACTGCATAGCCGTCAATGGTGACGGCGGAGTGCCGCAGGGTCCTACCGCCAAAGTATTTTGGCGGCTGCCAGATCTGAATCTCCACTTGCTGAATTCTGCCAATGGAGATTCAGCGAAATTCATGGTTGCCTATCTTTTACAGAAAATCCTACACCGGGCCACTATTGGAATCATACTCTTAATAGTAAAATATTACAGTACTTTCAAAATCCCATTCATGAATTGCATCCATCCAAGAAACATAAATGAGAAAACATACTGTACATACATATATATTAAAATTCAAAATTAAGTGCAAAACACAGTGCATTATTGAAGCAGATCTGCCTCTACTGGAATACTATAATGTCCGGTGAGCCACAGGTTGGCGACCACTGCCCTAAAGTCACAACTATGGACATAAGTTTCCAACGAGAACAGTAAAAATTAGAAAAAGTAATAATAATAAAAATAAAAAATAAAATATGCCGACACATTCAAAGGGTTTCTTTTTGTATGACCACCCCATTTTTTTCAGCAGACAATCATAAGAAGTGGATTGGCACTCATGATGATGGATATTAGAAATCTTAAAGCCTGGATAGCAAAACACTTGTTTATCAACATTTCCTTGTATAAAAAAAAAAAAAATACAAAAATATAAAAAAATATATATAAAAAAATACAAAACAAAAACAAAAAAGCAGTTTTAAAAAGAAATACTTGCCGGTAATAAGAACTAGCAGTTTTGTATTCATCTGAACCAGTGCGTCCTCATCTAGAACGGTGTCAACAGTCCTGAGCCAATAGAAGTCTTTTGTTCAGTGGCCATTTGTTAAAAAAGAATTCTCGACAGATACAATTTTAGCAGTGGTATAATATAGGTTAAAACCAGTACCATAGAGTATCACTCACTAGGAATACTTCTGGTGTAACCAATAATGTTAAAAACATTAACTGGAAACTTGGTTAGCGGTAAGAAACTTTAACGCAAAGGCTAACTAGCTAAAATTTACATGCTTCCGATGGACTAACTAGTAATGCGTTCAGTGGCTGCTAACAGTAACTTGTTCTACTAATAGTAAAGACATTACACAGTAACAAGATGACTGCTTTTCTGCCAAAAAGAGCCACACCTGTCCAAAGGTTGGAGCTGAGCTGCAATACCCAAATCAACCCATAGACATGTATGGCACTGTTTTTGGAACAAAGCTGCCAGGTTTTTAACCCAGTACAAAACTTTTAACATATAACTACTTATAAAACACTAATAAAGCATGTTAAGATACTATACATGGCTAAAACTAGTCTCCCGGCTAAACATGGTACAAATTCTAAGAACAGGTAATTGTTACTCATCCACTGTTGAAGGATTTCGATAGTCTCACAGATAAATACCGAAATGGTAAAATTGCCAAACAAGTTGTTTGTTCCATCATCAGCAGTTGTTGCCTCCATTGGAATAGTCAATAGTAGCAACAACATCACGACCTCTGGTTAAAATAGTTCCTGAACTTCAGAAGCAACTCTTCGTAGGTAGACCAAGGCCATCTGTTGGTCGTGAATCGTATCGGCTGGTTTTCCCACCGTTTGACTGGTCGTGTGTGCTGCTTTTATTGGTAAACATGGATCGCTCCATTGGTACAGAAATGCCAGAATCCACAGGTGCTTGGTGCTCAGTACCCAAAATGCTTTGTGACCTCTCCTCAGCGTTTGCAGGACTCATCTACAGTAGAAGACAATAGAAACGTGTTATGGGAAAGCATGACAATATCATAGGGTAGTCAACATCTCATCAAGGTACTCACCAACTATGAGAGCTTTCCTTCTTAAGATGCCTCCCAAAAGGGCACTTTCTTCTTCTTCGTCATCCTCTGGCTGAGCAAGCGGAGGGACAGGGACATCCGGCTCCTCTGCCGGGCCATATTCTGCTAACATAGAGCTCTCTGATGGATACTCGAAGGTACTCTCTAGATCCGCTTCTGGAAAGGAAATATTCATCTAAGGACAAAAAAAGTGAACAGAATTGACATTACTGGAAAGGGTTGAGGGTCTCAGAAGTGGAGACATGCAAGATAATGTGTTCATAGATGGCAGTGTGGATTTTTCTAAACACATTCTATATCTAAAAATAAAAACTTTTTTTTTTTTTTTTATTATTTCTTGCAAATACAGCACCACAGGTTGTGTGTAGTGCTGCTTCTCCCATTAACTTCAAATGCAGCTGAGCTGCAATACCACACACAACCTGTCAACAGGATTGGTGCTGTTTTTTTTTTTGCAAGAAAGAAGCAGCTTTTTTTCTATTCTTGGACAAGCTCTGTACATACTATGTCCTGAATCTCATGTACTTGTGAGGCAGGTTGGAGGGGGGGGGGGGGGGTTTGGACGCCTGGCACCCCTGTCAGCTGTTTGTGCAGGACCGGCGTTAGGGCGGGCAAACCAGGCAATTGCCTAGGGCCCCCATCCCCCAGGGGGCCCCCTGCTCAGTAGGGGGGGGGCGCAACTTTTTAAAGTGGCCGCAGGGCCGGCTGCTTGTTAAAGATTAAAAACCGTGACCAGCGGCGGTCCGGACACTTCTGCTTTTTCTATTTTTCATATTTCCTTACCTGGTCGCGCTCGGCAGGCTCAGGTAATGCGGCAGGTCTTGTGGGCTGTGTGGATAATATGACGAGTGACTGCCGGCTCCTCTGCACGGCGTCAGGGATGTCACTCCTCATTCCCTGCAGCCGCGGCTGCTTGAGTTTAGCAGTCCGGCCGCGGCTGCAGGGAATGATGAGTGACGTCCCTGACGCCGTGCAGAGGAGTCGGCAGTCACTCGTCATATTATCCACACACCCCACAATACCCACAGCATTACCTGAGCCTGCCGAGCGCGGCCAGGTAAGGAAATATGAAAAATAGAAAAAGCAGGGGGCGGGGGGCGGAGCAATGAGCAGGGGAACACTATACTGCCAACCTAATGTGGGGGGGGGGGGGGGGGGACATACTGCCAACCTAATGGGGGGAGGGAACTATACTGCCAACCTAATGGGGGGGGGGGGGAACTGCAACCTAATGGGAGGGAACTATACTGCCAACATAATTGGGGGGGGGGGGGGGCTTCCACCTAATGTGGGGGAACATACTGCCTACCTAATGTGGGGGAACTGCAACCTGATGTGGGGGAGCATACTGCCTACCTAATGTGGGGGAACTATACTGCCAACCTAATGTGGGGGAACTACAACCTAATGTGGGGGGGGGGGGGGAACTATGCTGCCAACCTAATGTTGGGGGAACTATACTGCCAACCTAATGGGGGGGGGGGGGACTGCAACCTAATGTGGGGGAACTATACTGCCAACCTAATGTGGGGGGGGGGAACTACAACCTAATGTGGGGGAACTACAACCTAATGTGTGTGTGTGTGTGTGTGTGTGTGTGGGGGGGGGGGGGGTACTATACTGCCAACCTAATGTAGGGGAACTATACTGCCAACCTAATGTGGGGGGGGGGGGACTATACTGCCAACCTAATGTGGGGGGACTATACAAATATGAAATTGTACTATTCCGATCCCTATAACTCTTTTATTTTTCTGTATATGTGGATGTATGAGGGTCATAGGGTCATTTTTTGCGCTTTGATTTGTAGTTGTTATCGGTACCATTTTTGTTTTGATGGGACTTTTCAATTGCTTTTTAGATATTTATGGTATTTGAAGTGACCAAAAATTAGCAAATCTGGTTAGTGCACTATTACAACTTTTGGGGCCCCTCTTGATTTTTGCCTAGGGCCACAATAAGCCTAAAACCGGCCCTGTAGAGGTACAGTGCCCAAAATACCTAGTGAACAGAGCCGGAAGCACACCGCTCCATACATTGAGAAGTGGCTGTGCTAGGCTACTGCATGTCAGCTCCCAGCATCCACTTTAACCACCAGTACCATGTTTTTTCAGCACAATAGCAACCACTCTCCTGAGACTTATCCAGCTGTAGGTATACAGAATGTGACTGCAATAAATAGAAGCAAAGTTGTTTGTAGAATGACAAACTATTTCTAAACGGTTCGTAGAGGCCGGGCTGAGCTGTATCATGCAAGCCTTCTCCTTCCCCCACCCTGCATGATTGATGTATAGGGTTTGGCTTCCAGCACTGATACATGTACAATCAATCATGCTGGTAGCTATGGGGGAGGAAGAAGGCGTGTATGCTTCTGCTCTGCTCAGTACAGCCTCCATGACTTGAGCTTAGAAGGAAAACATGATTTTATAACATTGTAAACAGTCAACAGCTATAGGACAGGTATAATTTGTTTTATTTCCTTATCAGCCATTTGTCCACGCCTGGAGATATAGAGATATATATATCCCTTGATACACTGTACTGACATTTTTCAATGGAGGCACAAAGGCAGATAGGGTACAGGATCAGGTTGTCAGTATGGCAGCTCTATCCTACTAATGGCACAGTATGACATAGGTGCCTTCAGCTGTTGCAAAACTACAACACCCAGCATGCCCTGCCAGCAACAGCAACTTTTGCAACAGCTGGAGGCCCCCCGGTTGGGAAACACTGTTGTAGATACATGATTTATCAAAAACCATTATAGTCAATGTCCAATAAAATTCAGTAGCAATAAGTGTCCGTGGTGATGTGTATTGAGTCTGATCGCAGGCCTGCCAGGAAGGGGTTAACCATGCTAATCTCTTAATTGGCTGGGACCCTGATCCGATTATATCATTAGGGGTCATTTAGGGGAGACAAGCTAAGAAGCCGAGATCTATCCAGGAACAGGAGAAGAGACTGCAACAAAGCGTTAAGGGCAGGGACAAGACGGACAGCAAAGAAAAGACGGAAGGGCCTGAGATATGGGGAACTATACAAAAAAAAATATGGTGTCCAAAGAAGAGGAAGAAGCTCAATCACAGAGAAGTTCTCCTCCTCTCTGAATAATCTTATTATGCCCGAGTTGTTATATCCTCTCAGGCTGCTCAATAAAAGAGTTTATTATCACTCTCTCGCCTCTCCGCAGTCCACATTTCCCTATTATTCCCTTTATCCATTGTCCTCAGGCCATCAATAATCTCTGCCTCTCTCCAGGCCCCGGGGGATTTCCAGACCTTCCATGTTCTCCCCTCCCAATCTCGCCCAGCTGTCTCTCCTCCCCCAACGACCCCAGATGTCGTGAGCCTTCTTCTCAAAGTCTCAGTGGGGAAGATTTATCAAAACCTGTGCAGAGGAAAAGTTACCCAGTTGCGCATAGCAACCAATCAGTTTTCTTTCATTTTTAACAAGGCCTCTCTAAAATGAAAGAAGCGATCTGATTGGTTTCTATGGGCAACTTTTCCTTTGCACAGGTTTTGATAAATCTTCCCAGTACCTCTGCCCCTCCTATTCCTTAACTCTCCCTTAGGGTACATTCAGACGAGCAGATTTACAGCGTATTTAATGCTGCAGATCCGCCGCTGAAGGACCTCTGTATGGTGCCTTTACGTGTGCCTGCTCGGAGCGGCAATACGCTGCTACGTGCAGACACACTGAAGCGAAGTGTGAGTCGCAGCGCATGCACGGTGTACTCGCACGCATCGCGGTCGCTCCCCCTGCACATTGAGCCAGGCAGAGAGCTGCCGTGATGTGCGAGTATACATCGCAGTGTGTCTGCTCGTAGCGGTGTATTGTTGCTATGAGCAGGCACATGTAAAGGCAGCATAGAGAGGTCCTTCAGTGGCGGATCCGCAGCAAAATCCGCGCGGAAAATCCACTTGTCTGAATGCACCCTTAGACCGTTGTCCAGCCTGAGACTGTCTACTCTAGTCCTGGTTGGCCCAGGCCTTAACCAAGCTCATGGCCTGTGCTTCACAACCAGATCAATTTATCAAATATATAAAAAAAAAAAAAAAACACATTAGAAAATAAAAGTTACAGCTGAGATTTTTCAGTAATTTTTGGTGCAGACACAAAGGGGGAGATTTATCAAAACCTGTCCAGAGGAAAAGTTGCCGAGTTGCCCATAGCAACCAATCAGATTGCTTCTTTCCTTTTTAACAAGGCCTCTGCAAAATGAAAGAAGCGATCTGATTGGTTGCTATTGGCAACTTTTCCTTTGCACCGGTATTGATAAATCTCTCCCATAAAGCACGTGGATTGTGTGGTGCCGGCTGCGCTCTTGTACTTTTGGACTTCCTAAAAGACGGCTACAGACATGTCGGTAATGTAGTCAGTCTGGAATGTAACAAGCAATCGGTGCCGACCAGTATGAACATTTTAAGGTTCTACTGAATGAAAAGGTATTCAGCTTTATGGTTGGTCCATGGCCATGTCCAGACAAAATAACACTGTAGACACTCATTCATCTAGTCAGGGGTCAAGTCCTGGGAAAAACATGTGGGAACTCAAATACAACATTTCCACTCAAGGGCTGGTCCTGCAGGATTCCTGCTAATGGGAACAGTGTTCCTGCTGTGGAAAAAGTGCAGGAACTCCGTTCCCATGTGTTCTGGAAGGAGTCGTGCCCAACATCTAGTGCCAGGTATTGATGTGAACAGGGCAGGCCATGGGCTGCATGGGGCCCTGTGCCAAATCACCTTTTGGTGTCCCCACCCTATTTTTTAAGCATCATTATATAATTTAAATCTTTCACCTATTGGGCTTTACAGTCCCCTTGCCACCAGGGATTTATAGAAGAAAAGAACAGAGGTCATCTTTACAGTGTTTAAGTGTAGGGTCACATGTAGCGTGCAATACGCTGTGGATGCACTGGCGCCAGTCACCAGAGTGAGCTCCCTGCTGCTGGGAGTTGCGGCGCATCCTCAGCGTGAAATACCCTGTGGATGCGCTACTTGTGACCCTACTGTAAATCCCCAGGCAAATCATAGCCCAAGACTACAGTGAACAGGATACAGATCTACACAGAAGTCCCAGACTTGGACCATTGTCGAAATTATGCTCTTAAAAAACCTCTTTGGTGCAATGTGTCTAATGTTCCAGACATCGGAAAATCACGTCAAGAATATGAGAGAAAACACTAACAGAGTTAATGTGAAAAATGGGGAACTTCACAGGGTAATTCAGAGTAAAGGAAAATCCCAAGCAAAAGGAGAAATAGAATGTTCTATTCTTACATAAAACATGGCGACACTGTGTATTTGTTGTAAAGCCATGTGTAGAGTTGAGTGTGACATCACCAGATATGGAGTCAGCGGAGTGACATTCCCTGGCGGGTGACATTGTCCGTGTGTGATATCGGGAAGTGTCTACGCATCTTCTGGATTCCGTCCCGCAGACTTGCATCCAGGGCACTGATAATCTCCTTATGCTGTCTATATATGGCCTCCCTTTTCTTGACCTTCTTCCTGTCTTTCCAAAGTCAACATTATTTAATGCACAACCGATATAGTAGGGATTCACATATGGGGGTGAGGTCATCATTTTAATTTTCTGTAGTAGTGTGTTTACAGGGGTACTCCGATTATACAAAACTGATCCCCTATCCACAGCATACGGGATAAGTGTCTGGTCCACAGAACGGGGCCAGTCTCTTACCTCTGAGCTCTCTGTCCCCCATCTTCTGGGACAAATTGGCCTCAGGCCGCAGCGATGTCCCACATCAGCCAATGATTGGCGCAGCAGGCTGTCACTCCTGAGACCAGTTTGTCTCTGAAGGTGGGGAACGGACTGCTCAGAGGTAAGAGACTGGGCCCCATCCTAAAGATCACAGGGGAGTCCGAGCTCTCAGACCTCCCGCAATCAGACTCCTATGGATATGGGATACATTTTGTATGATCCCCCTTTTTTTGTGGGTCCATAGGTGTGAATGTGAGGAGGACAACAGCTGGGGTTTCCACTGAGGGTTTAGCATTGGCGGTTTTTCTGACCCCCACCATTTCTTTAATAGAAATCCTTGAGTCACATGATGAAAAAATAAATAAATAAAAAAGAAATCACATGACCTATCATGATAAAGACACAGGTGAACACAACCCCCCCCCCCCAATAAATAAAATAAAAATAGAGCAAGCTGTAATGAGATTGACCAGGAGAGGTGTGACCCGCAGCAAGTCTGCAAATGTCACAGAAGAATGTATTAGCTGTAGCAGATGTGCGACTCTTCACATGAAAGCTTCTAGACCGATGGGTCAGCAAAACACGTGAAACATAAGATGCGAGATCGAGGACTGAAAGACATCAATGAAGTAGGAAATTGGTGCATGTAAAGCCTCTGAAATTGGAGACGCGCCTATAATGGTGCAGCACGAGAGAAGTGTTAAAATGCTGAGGTGTCCTGGATTGCAAAAGGTTATAACATTTCAGTGCTGGTTGGTTCAGTCCAGGCTGCAATACACAGAAAAGGGGAAGGAACTAATGTAACTAAAATACTATTTTCTTTTCCTGTACTTGATGCATCTGGTTTACTGATATGCAAACACAAAAAAAAAAAAAAAAGATATATTTATTTTTACTTTAAAAGGGGTACTCCGCCGAAAAACATCTTATCCCATATCCAAAGGATAGGAGATAAGAGGTCTAATTGCAGGGGACCCCAGCGATCTCCAGGCCGGCAGCGGTGGCGTCCGGGAACACGGAAGTTTGGAGCTTCTGTGTTTGTGATGTGATGCCACGCCCCTTCCATTCAGGTCTATGGCAGGGGGCAAGATGGCTAGCACGTAGCCGTCACGCCTCGTCCCATAGACATGAATGGAGGGGGCATGGCGGCTGTAGACGTCAGTCATCCGGCACGGAGCGGAGTTCACTCCGTGCATGGATGACTGGAGTTCCCGCGCTGGAGATTGTGGGGATCCCCGCGATCGGACATCTTATCCCTATCCTTTGGATAGGGGATAAGATGTTTTTCGGTGGATTACCCCTTTAAGTTCAGGTTCAACTGAATTGACAAACAAATTGATTCTTCCATTCTATCCTAAGAACTAATCAATCTGGAAAAACAGACAAAAAAAGTTCCAAAAATATTGTTTTTCCTCTGGGAAATGCATTACCATCCCCTTTATTAAAGGGGTTATCCAGGAAAAAACACACACATATATATATATATATATATATATATATATATATATATATATAATCTCAACTGGCTCCAGAAAGTTAAACAAATTTGTAAATTACTTAAATTAAAAAATCTTAATCCTTTCAGTACTTATGAGCTGCTGAAGTTGAGTTCTTTTCTGTCTAAGTGCTCTCTGATGACACCTGTCTCAGGGAACTGTCCAGAGTAGAAGCAAATCCCCATAGCAAACCTCTTCTACTCTGTGCAGTTCCCGAGACAAGCAGAGATGTCAGCAGAGAGCACTGTGGTCAGACAGAAAAGAACAACTCAACTTCAGCAGCTGATAATTATTGGAAGGATTAAGATTTTTTAATAGAAGTAATTTACAAATCTGTTTAACTTTCTGGAACCCCTTTAATGATGTACAACAGGGTATAAACCCTCACGTATCAAGATCTGGGGTACTGCAGATACCAAACTATTCTATCTTGAAATAATTAAAATAAACACACTGGATTGGCAGCCTCTACATGTTTCGCCGTTACAACAGCGTTCTCAAGAGGCAAACAGTGGCAATGGCTCGCTGTTTGCCTCCTGAGAACGCCCTTGTAATGGCGAAACACGTAGATGCTGGCAATCCAGTGTGTTTATTTTAATGATATCCAGATAGAATAATTGGGTATCTGCAGTACCCCAGATCTTGATACGTGAGGGTTTATACCCTGTTGTACATCATTAACACATTACCCATCTGGCATCATTTTTAAGATTTCTGGGTTTACTTTGAGTTTTATCTGAACACTGATTAAAAGTAAAAGTTTAGGAGTATTTCAATAAGGGTGTTTTACCCCGGGCTACAGCACTGGGGTTTGGTTAAGATATATAAATTAAGAGGGCCCCTTATGCCCTTTGGGGTGAACTGTTACTTATATATGCATTAGGAACAGACCCACCGTCCTGTGTGCGCAGTAAGGTTTGGAGGCGGGCCGAGTCCAAACCTTATTGCACACACAGGGCGGGGTATTTCACGCTGAGGACACGCCTCAACTCCCCGCAGCAGGGAGCTCGCTCTAGTGACTGGCGCCCGTGCATCCACAGCATATTTCACGCTACGTGTGACCCTCCAAACCTTACTCTGCGCTCACTGCGAAATTCAGCCAGCGGAATGGACGTCCACCCAAAGAATGAACATGTTAATTCTTTGGGCGGAATTCCTCCATACTGCATTGCCGTCTATGAAACGGTGCACGTCCGATGAATTTGACGGCGCCTGCTGTAAGCGGAATTCCACCGGCTGAATGTCCACAGAGAGTGTACTGTAGCGATACGTTCCTGTGAATTCCATCTGTTACAGTAGACTTTTCATGACGGTACTGGCTGTAATGATTTCATCCACCAGCTGCCCGGCCCACTATCAGCTGTCTCCCCGTAATTACATCTTTTTTCATTCTGTATTCTATTTTCTATTACTCATTGCTTCCATTTCCGTCAGCTCATCCTCCCCCCACGTCAGACATAGACTGAAGGCCAAATCGGGAGGATTTTGTTCTTCTCCGACTGCTGGATGTATATTAAAATATTTATTAACCCCCTATATAGGAACGTCTGCTCTGGCATCCACGGGGGCATGAGCCGGGCGATGCGAAATTAATGAGCAGTTACAATTTTTTGGGAAGCAGACGTCCAAAAAAGGTGTCCAGACCCAGATGGTGCAACGCAGGAGAGAGAATGTTTCTCAGAATGTTATCAGAATGTTTTCCAAAATTTAAAGAGCCAGTGTTTTTTTTTTTTCCCTCGTCCCTAATAAAAGGGTATCATATGTGGTAGATCAACGTTTCCCAACCAAGGTGCTTCCGGCTGTTGCAAAACTACAACTCTCAGCATGCACGGACAGCCTTTGGCTGTCCGGGCATGCTGGGAGTTGTAGTTTTGCAACAGACGGAGGCACACTGGTTGAGAAACACTGCCCTAGATTATAGTGCAATACATTAGTGCCAACTTTTCAGAAGGTTTAAAAGGGGTACTCCACTGGAAAACATTTTCTTTTAAATCAACTGGTGTCAGAAAGTTAAACAGATTTGTAAATTACTTCTATTAAAAAATCTTAATCCTTCCAGTACTTATCCGCTGTTGTATACTACAGAGGAAGTGGTTTTCTTTTTGAATTTTCTTTCTGTCTGACCACAGTGCTCTCTGCTGACACCTCTGTCTATTTTAGGAACTGTTCAGAGTAGAGAGAAAAACCCCATAGTAAACCTATCCTGCTCCGGACCGTTCCTGAAATGGACAGGAAAAGGTGTCAGCAGAGAGCACTGTGGTCAGACTGGAAAGAAATTCAAAAAGAAAATAACTTCCTCTGGAGCATTCAGCAGCTAAGTACTGGAAGGATTAAGATTTTTTTAAATAGAAATGATTTACAAATCTGTTTAACTTTCTGGCACCAGTTGATTTGAGAAAAAAAAAAAAAAAAGAAATGTTTTCCAGTAGAGTACCCCTTTAAGTAGCTGATACTTTTGGTTACCCATTGATTGCCGGCTGGCAATTTGGCCAATTGAAGTGTGTTGTCTCAGCTATGCTTAGACCCATGAAGTCCTCTCTCCCTTTAGGTCGATGGTCTCAAAACTGCAGCCCTCCAGATGTTGCAAAACTTCAACTCCCAGCATGCCCGGACAGCCGTTGGCTGTCCGGGCATGCTGGAAGTTGAAGTTTTGCAACATCTGGAGGGCCACACATTAAAGGGGTACTCAGAGACCTTTTTTTTTTTTTTTTTTTTTTATGAACTAGTGACAGAAAGTTAAACAGAATGGAAAATTACTTCTATTACAAAATCTTTACCCTTCCTGTACTTTTTAGCAGCTGTATGCTACAGAGGAAATTCTGTTCTTTTTGAATTTATTTTTTGTCTTGTCCACAGTGCTCTCTCGCCGACACCTGATGTCCGTATCAGGAACTGTCCAGAGCAGGAGAAAATCCCCATAGCAAACCTATGCTGCTCTGGACAGTTCCTGACAAGAACAGAGGTGTCAGCAGAGAGCACTGTGGACAAGACAAAAAAGAAATTCAAAAAGAACAAAATTTCCTTGGTAGCATACAGCTGCTAAAAAATACAGGAAGGGTAAAGATTTTTTTAAATAGAAGTAATTTACAAATCTGTTACATTTTCTGGCACCAGTTGACTTATAAAGAAAAATTTCCACCGGATTTCCCCTTTAAGACCACTGCTTTAGGTGCTATGGCTCATAGGTTCCCTACAACGTCACATTTATATAAAGTCATTGGTTATGGCCACATTAAAGGGGTTATCCAGGAAAAAAGATCTCTCTCAACTGGCTACAGAAAGGTAAACAGATTTGTAAATTACTTCTATTAAATAATCTTAATCCTTTCAGTACTTATGAGCTTCTGAAGTTAGGGTTGTTCTTTTCTGTCTAAGTGCTCTCTGATGACACCTGTCTCGGGAGCCGCCCAGTTTAGAAGAGGTTTGCTATAGGGATTTTCTTCTAAACTGGGCGGTTCCCGAGACACGTGTTATCAGAGAGCACTTAGACAGAAAAGAACAACCTTAACTTCAGAAGCTCATAAGTACTGAAAGGATTAAGATTATTTAATAGAAGTAATTTACAAATCTGTTTAACTTTTCGGAGCCAGTTGATTTATATATAAAAAAGTTTTTTCCTGGATAACCCCTTTAACTACTGAGTGGGCTCTGCATTGCTCCTCTAAGATCACAAAATGTCTCCCTGCTATCGTCTCATCTGACTAAATACATATTGAAGTTGCAGTCAATGTTGTAATAATTTTAGTAATAGAAACTTGCAGGATCCGAATTTCAGGGGTCACAAAGTCACATAGTGTTGTGTAAATCTGCAGTAAACATCCATCTAAAAGAGCTTCCTGCGTACGGTTTTAGTACCTTCCTGTGTTTACATGTACACAGCAAATAAAGGGAACATGTATCCGAAAGGAAAATCCCATAAAGGAAATTCCCATAGGAGGGTATAGGATGACAGGTGTCCTATACGGTCAAAAAGTTGAGATTCATCAAAAATGTGCACAAAGGAAAAGTTGCCCATAGCAACCAATCAGATCGCTTCTTTCATTTTGCAGAGGCCTTGTTAAAAATGAAAGAAGCAATCTGATTGGTTGCTATGGGCAACTCAGCGACTTTTCCTCTGGAAAGGTTTTGATAAATCTCCCCCCTGGTCTTGCCCCAGGTCAGATCAGTATTGTATATTAGACAAGCAGGCGGCCCATGAGAAGCCATTGCCCCACTAATACAGGCCTGCGGTCAGGAACAGCCGTCTCGCGTTCCCAACAGCCACCAAATGCCCACGATCACCCATTACCCCTCCCCAGAATCTCCTCCCCACAACTTGATATAATAGCAGAAAGTAGGGGACCACTATGAGGGAGTATGACAGTCATATCAGACTACATATACGGTTTGTTGTCTGTTACCATGGAGACACATAGGTCTGCTTAACAGCTGTAGGCAGAAAATTTTAGATGCCCTGGAGCAAATTAAATTGTTGTTGTTTGTATATGTCCATTATATCCGAACTAAGAGAGTGGCCCTTATTTACTAAGAGTGTTGTGTAGTTTTCTTTGTGGGTTTTAATTCCCTACAATTTATTTTCCACGGTATTTACTAAAGTTTCCCTACATTTTCCACTTCCCCTACACTTTGCTTTTTTTATTAAATTTTATTTTATTTATTTTTTTTTTTATCACCTGCTCTGATCTGTCTGGTTTTCCTCATCTGAAATCCACCACATTTTCTGTGGAAACCATAGTAAATATGTGTTTTTTTTTGTGAAAATGTCGGGAACACACCCCTTTTTGGAGACCGCACCCCCTTTTCCCAGCAGTTTCCCCCCTTTTTGGGGTTTTCTTAGCAAAATGGAGAGTTTGTCGGGGTTTTCAATTCTGGCGCATATTCTGGCACAGACAGAATTTCTGGCGCAATGTGACAGAGTCTGGCGCGCAACCCGACAAAACATGTCGGGTTTGCAATAGTAAATGAGGGACAATGTGCACACTCCCGTTTTTTTATTATTAATTTTTTGTATGCATTTTCAGCCAAAAAAAAAACTCGCCCATTTTTCTGCCATCTGGTCCAAATCGAGCCTTTTTTTGCATATTTATTTTCAGACTTTCTTAGACACAGCTTTTTTTACGGCTGACAAAATGGCCCAAAATACTGTGTGTAAACATAATCTAAGATTGTCTTTGAACATGAGGACTATTGGGTGCAAAGAGCAATTCTTGATTTGAGGGGACCCTATAATTAATATTATATACATACATACACACACACACACACATATATATATATATACATACATATACACACACACTTATTATTATAATTTTTTTACCTTAAAAACGTACTACTTTAAAAACGTATGCCCTATCCAAGACTCCCTGCCATCTCCAGAACAGGGCCCCGCATGGGGTGGTGTGTCGGCATGCACTCTATTTATTCTCTATGGGAGTGCTGTACTCTGGCATCTCTGGTGTTCCCATAGACAGTACCATATGCATGTGTCGACATGGTGCCCCATGCACTAGGAGAGACTGGTTCCTCTTCTGGAATTCGTGGGTGGTCCCAGAGGTCAAACGCCCCACAACAAGACATTTATCCTACAGATAGAGAATCGGCTGACAACATATATGTGCACAGAGAGCTAGAGGCCCCAGTTACGTCAATGGGCCGAATTTACATCGGCAACCAATGACAGGATACCGATGTGTACGCACAGAGGGCCAAACCATGATGTGACAGAGCTCTTACTGTTGTATATAAATATATATCTACACACACACACACACACACAAATACATAGGGGGAACAATAAATAGAAATAACTGTGGTATGCAACTAAACTGGGGAGCCCAGAATGCCTATATCCTGCAGCTCTGCAAACACTCCGTAACTTGTTTTAGCCTGCCAATGGAATGATGAGAGATAACATTCTATAGGGGGGAGTTGTCACATAGGGGGGTGCGGAAAAGGAGGAGAGATGAAGGACAACACTGGTGTAGAATTAAAGAGATAATACACCAGTTATACATTACATTTGTTTTCTTGCACAGCACTGCGACTGAATAGATTGAAAGGATTTTTTGTTTTTAGGGATAACATTATTATACTTTAACATTTTGATGCAAATAAAGTCAAGGACAAGGATAAACCATTTCTTACCTTCTTCTTGTCCTGACTGTGTTTGGCGAGACAGGACCTCGACAAAGCCAGGTAGCCCCCAATGACTTTGATCTCTTCTGCTGTTGGATAACGTTTCTTGCCAGACTCCGGCTTGGTTCCCGGGGATTTAGCCTCTGTGACAGCATACCCATTCTCGCAGACTGCAACTTTTCGTGGGTTGACTGTAATCGTATTGCCCTTCCTCCTTTGCACAGCTTGATTCTCTCCAGTTGTCCTTTTGATAGCCTGGAAATTACAAGTGACTTTTGAAGGACTGAGCCCGGTTTCACCATCTTCGTCTGTTTTTCCGGCATTAACCTTGAAGGTTTCAGGCCTTGACAAGATTGGAGAAACCTGGGTAGCCTGCTTTAACCTGGCTGGAGATGCTGGAGACGCTGGGCGCAGCTGGAAAGGAAAAGGCCTAACTTCATCTGTCATGCTTTGCCTGGTGGTGAACCCACTCATGGCCATGGGGGCCGCACAGGTTGAAAGCTCGGATGGCTCTGACTCAACAGAGGAAGAGGAAGGAGTGACGTAGGTAGAGAGAATGGTTTCCTGAGTTAAAGTCTGGTTTCCCGTGGCAGTATGAAAGCAGGAAGGCGAAGGCGGAGCAGGGTTTGCAATACTTGAGACCTGGGTTTCAGGCTCCACTATTACCGGAGTAGTGGGCAGTACAGTTTTGGTTACTCCTTCTTCTCCATTTACCCGTTGTAAACATGGGTCACTATCATCTTCTGTCCTTGAACCTCCAAATCGGCTAAGCAACCGGCTCACCCTTCCTTTAACATCTACGGATGGAGGTTGATGCTCCTCTAATGGAGAATCTTGCTCCTTCACGTCATTTGGAAGATTTGTATCTCTTACTAGGTCATCTACCTTTGGAATACGTTGGACTGTTTGCTCGGTGGTAGACTTTGGTCTAGTGCAAGAATATTCTGGTATTCGTCTTTGCTTCTCCTGTTGGATAAATGGATTTTTTTGAACTGGTCCAATATTTTCTCTTAAAACCCGACTCTCTTTTTCCTCTTCTTCTCCGCCACCTCCTATTTTTTCCTCTTGTTCTCCTTCAGTCTCTGTTTTGTTCTCCAGCATAGAAGCCTCAGCCTTGGCCTTCCTTCGCAGAATGATCTCTCTCTTCCAGGGAGGCATCTTGGCAAGTCGTTCATCTTCCTCCCTCTCTCTCCTTTTCATTTCTTCTTCTTCTTTTCTTTTTCTTTCTAGGAGATGGACCTTCCAGTCTGGAACCTCCATCATTATCGTATTGATGGATCCAAGGGTTAAGCTTGGATATTGACTTGAATTCCTGGGTTATTTTTCACAAGCCATGATCAATAGTTGCCAAGGAGGCATGGCAGAAGGAGAAAAGCCAGATTGGTTTACCGTAGTTGGATGTTTCTGAGGAAATACAATACAATACAGTGATTAAAAGGTCAGAAAAGATGGCAACATGAAATAAGAAAATTGATTAAGCAACTACTATGGAGACATAGATGATAATAATAACAAACAACAGTAGTAAGAAGATGGAAAAATAAATATTTGGCCTTCACATTTATGGTGGTCACATCTATTGAGTCTAAAGGAACATGAGAACAGCATAATACTATATACTAATATATATGTCTCTCAACCATTGTCTGAAATGGTTGAGAGACGTACGACATTAATAATATGGCATCTTATGGTAATCGTCCATCACCCACTTGGTACCCGCTCTACACCTGGTGCTCTGTGGCAGCGCTAATATGCATTTCACTATGATAATTGCTCATCTATTTATCATGGGGAATAATAGCAAACACCAAATTAAGGATTACGGGTTGTAATTCCAAAATTGTATGTAGCAAGCCAAATATTTTAGCAATGACAGAGGAGGAGGGGGCGACAGTGTAAACAGACTAATTGCAAATGAAAGTGGGATGACACAGTATGATGAGACAGTGGGAGAGCAATAATAGAATTAACCGAGTGTAGTGAGACAGCTCAATGCAACCAAACAATGGAGGATAGAAAAGGGGGGGCTAGCACAATGCAATTATATGACAGCATGGTGCCAAGACGGTAGAGCAAGAGTGCAGTGCAATGGAATGGTAGTATGGGACTTTGTGGTGAGCCAGTTAAGTGCCAGCGCGATGGCAGTAGACAGAGACATCCCGGTGCCACGGCAGTAGACCGAGACATCCCGGTGCCACGGCAGTAGACCGAGACATCCCGGTGCCACGGCAGTAGACCGAGACATCCCGGTGCCACGGCGATAGACACATAGCCCGGTGCCATGGCAGTAGACTGAGACAGCCCAGTGCCATGGCAGTAGACTGAGACAGCCCAGTGCCATGGCAGAAGACTGAGACAGCCCAGTGCCATGGCAGTAGACTGAGACAGCCCAGTGCCATGGCAGTAGACTGAGACAGCCCAGTGCCATGGCAGTAGACTGAGACAGCCCAGTGCCATGGCAGTAGACTGAGACAGCCCAGTGCCATGGCAGTAGACTGAGACAGCCCAGTGCCATGGCAGTAGACTGAGACAGCCCAGTGCCATGGCAGTAGACTGAGACAGCCCAGTGCCATGGCAGTAGACTGAGACAGCCCAGTGCCATGGCAGTAGACTGAGACAGCCCAGTGCCATGGCAGTAGACTGAGACAGCCCAGTGCCATGGCAGTAGACTGAGACAGCCCAGTGCCATGGCAGTAGATTGAGACAGCCCAGTGCCATGGCAGTAGACTGAGACAGCCCAGTGCCATGGCAGTAGACTGAGACAGCCCAGTGCCATGGCAGTAGACTGAGACAGCCCAGTGCCATGGCAGTAGACTGAGACAGCCCAGTGCCATGGCAGTAGACTGAGACAGCCCAGTGCCATGGCAGTAGACTGAGACAGCCCAGTGCCATGGCAGTAGACTGAGACAGCCCAGTGCCATGGCAGTAGACTGAGACAGCCCAGTGCCATGGCAGTAGACTGAGACAGCCCAGTGCCATGGCAGTAAGTAGACTGAGACAGCCCAGTGCCATGGCAGTAAGTAGACTGAGACAGCCCAGTGCCATGGCAGTAAGTAGACTGAGACAGCCCAGTGCCATGGCAGTAAGTAGACTGAGACAGCCCAGTGCCATGGCAGTAAGTAGACTGAGACAGCCTAGTGCCATGGCAGTAAGTAGACTGAGACAGCCTAGTGCCATGGCAGTAGACTGAGACAGCCCAGTGCAATGGCAGTAGATAGTTCGGTGCCATGGCAGAAGAGTGAGACAGCCCAGTGCCATGGCAATAGACAGACAGTCCAGTGCAATAACTAGCCAAGACAGCGAATCAAGACTGCTTTGTGCAACAAGACAGCAGAGCAAGGTTGCCCAGTGAAACGAGACCGCAGAGCAAGGTTGCACAGTCTAATGGGACAGCTAAGCTGAATCTCACAGTGCAACGAGACAGCACAATGCAAGGCTCAAGAAACACAATGGGATCCCCAGGATGACAAGAAGCAATACATCTAGGGGGGCTAGACAGACTATCGTAGGCGGGGACATGGCAACCCAAAACAATGAGATGGTGGAGAGTCCATACAGTGAAATGAGACATCATCAGACCAGTCAGAACGCTCAGTCAAGATAGATGTGACTGCCACAGATGAACAGTTTTATAGTAAGCGGCCTGTCTAGAGACAATGGAGAGACAAAGGAGCAGCTGTCCACACATACTGACATATAGACAGACATCTATAGGGGGGGGTGTCTCTATAATCTGAGCTATACAGAATGATGGACTGTGGAGACTGACAGTAAAGTGTGTATACATAGAAAGTCACTATCTATCTAGAATATATCATTATATATGTGTAATGGTCCCAGTATACATATCTAGTACTTCCACCACTTCTCCCCATATGAGTAGCGTCTCCCCCAAATGGCGGGTCCTCAGTTTTGGGTCATATGTACGGAAGCCTTTATCTTATGACAACACGTATACATAGGAGTATGAATGCAGAATGTCAATGTATGGGATTAATATGGGACAAGGCATGCCATGTACATACCACGCTGCTCTCCTCCACAGCTGGACCCAAACGCTTCCCAATCCTCGGTGTCTCTCCGCTACGTCCTTACGATCATTCCCGACTCCGCTTCTCCGGGGAAGAGACCCTATTACAAATCCAAGGCGAATCCATCAACAACTTCTCCTTTTCATTGCCAACGACCCGAAAAAAAAAAAAAAAAAAAAAAAAAATATATAAAAAAAAAAATCACAGCTCCGTCCCGGTCTGTGTCGGCGATATTATTCCAAGCTTTATTTAAAAAAACAAAAAATTACAAATTTTTACAGAAATTTCTAAAAAGACAAATGGCCTCCAAACATCCCCAAAAGAGAAAAAGGAGTGAGAGAAAAAAAAAAAAGAAGAAGAATTTGATTCACAGACAGAAGGAGCCTGAGAGGGTGGAGGGTGAGGTTACTGCTATGAATAATACTGAGAGTAAAGGGGGAGGGTGGAAGGAAGGAGGGGGATATACAGCCCTATTAACCCTCGCACTGCCGAGGCAGCCCAGAGCCTCCGGTAATATTACAAAAAAAACACATTCCGATACTAAGTGCTCACTTCCTATGACAACTTCCTCTGATCTTCCCTATAGAGAAGGCGAATTAAAAAAATAAATAAAAAAATAAATAAATAAAAAAATACTAAAGACATCAAAGATGCGGTCTCAAATCTTCCAGATCTCAGCGTTCTCTGCCCAAAATGTCGCCTTCATGTATAGTGGGTTTTTTTTTTTTTTTTTTTTTTTGTGTGTAAATGTATCTGTACGGTAAATAAATTAAAAAAAATCCTGGATTATCGGATGTTCTGGATTATCAGACAGTTACGCAAATGTATTAAACCTTCTAAGGATAGCGGATGTTCCAGATTTTCTTACAGTTCCTAAACAAGAATAAGGTTAGGTGAGTGTTTTTCCAACCAGGGTGCCTCCAGCTGTTGCAAAACTACAACTCCCAGCATGCCCGGACAGCCTTCGGCTGTCCGGGCATGCTGGGAGTTGTAGTTTTGCAACAGCTGGAGGCACCCTGGTTGAGAAAGCCTGCCCTTTTCTGGCCTAGAGGGGGATACAGGAACTTTTCTTCATATTATCACCCCGTTCACCGATCACACCCTGTTACCTTCATCTCCCCCTGCTGGGAGTTGTAGTTTTGCAACAGCTGGAGGCACCCTGGTTGGGAAACCCTGCCCTTTTCTGGCACAGAGGGGGATACAGGAACTTTTCTTCATGTCATCACCCCGCTTACCGATCACACCCTGTTACCTTCCTCTCTCCCTGCTGGGAGTTGTAGTTTTGCAACAGCTGGAGGCACCCTGGTTGGGAAACCCTGCCCTTTTCTGGCCTGGAGGGGGGATACAGGTACTTTTCTTCATGTCATCATCCCACTTACCGATCCTGTTTTCCAACCAGGGTGCCTTTAGCTGTTTCAAAACTACAACTCCCAGCATGCCTGGACAGCCTTCGGCTGTCCGGGCATGCTGGGAGTTGAAGTTTTGCAACAGCTGGAGGCACCCTGGTTGAGAAACCCTGCCCTTTTCTGGCCCGGAGGGGATACAGGAACTTTTCTTCATGTTATCACCCTGTTTACCAATCACACCCTGTTACCTTCATCTCTCCCTGCTGGGAGTTGTAGTTTTGCAACAGCTGGAGGCACCCTGGTAGGGAAACCCTGCCCTTTTCTGGCCTAGAGGGGGGATACAGGAACTTTTCTTCATGTCATCACCCTGCTTACCGATCGTGTTTTCAAACCAGGGTGCCTCCAGCTGTTTCAAAACTACAACTCCCAGCATGCCCGGACAGGCTTCGGCTGTCCGGGCATGCTGGGAGTTGAAGTTTTGCAACAGCTGGAGGCACCCTGGTTGAGAAACCCTGCCCTTTTCTGGCCCGGAGGGGATACAGGAACTTTTCTTCATGTTATCACCCTGTTTACCAATCACACCCTGTTACCTTCATCTCTCCCTGCTGGGAGTTGTAGTTTTGCAACAGCTGGAGGCACCCTGGTTGGGAAACCTTGCCCTTTTCTGGCCCGGAGGGGGATACAGGAACTTTTCTTCATGTTATCACCCCGTTTACCGATCACACCCTGTTACCTTTATCTCTCCCTGCTGGAAGTTGTAGTTTTGCAACAGCTGGAGGCGCCCTGGTTGGGAAACCCTGCCCTTTTCTGGCCTAGAGGGGGATACAGGAACTTTTCTTTGTGTTATCACCCCCACTTACCAATCACACGCTGTTACCTTCATCTCTCCCTGCTGGGAGTTGTAGTTTTGCAACAGCTGAAGTCTCCCTGATTGGGAAACACTGGCCTGGTACATTATTTACACAGTATTCCAAAAATGTATCCATGAGCTCCCATTGACCAGACAGGGGCCAAATGGGCGCCCTCTTGGGTATAGGTACATGGGCCAAAAAACCTCACCCCTGTGCAGCACTGTGCCATGGCGTTTGGTCAGAGCGGAGGGGAACGTCCTGAAGCTCCTTCTGATTTCAGAGATGAACCACACAGAAAGTTATAAAGGGGTTTTCTACAATTAGAAAAATAAAATAAACAGTGCCACTTCTGTCCTCAGGTTGTGTGTGGTATTGCAATTTTTGTTTTTTAATCAACTGGTGCCAGAAAGTTCATCAGATTTGTAAATGACTTCTATTAAAAAAAATCTGAATCCTTCCAGTACTTATCAGCTGCTATATGCTCCAGAGGAAGTTCTTTTCTTTAAAAAAAAAAATTTTCAGTCTGATCACAGTGCTTTCTGCTGACACCTCTGTCCATGTCAGGAACTGTTCAGAGCAAGAGCAAATCCCCATAGCACACCTCTCCTGCTCTGGACAGTTCCTGAGACAGACAGAGGTGTCAGCAGAGAGCTCTGTGAAAAGAAAAGAACTTCCTCTGGAGCATACAGCAGCTGATAAGTACTGGAAGTATTAAGATTTTTAAATAAAAGTAATTTATAAATCTGTTCATCTTTCAGGCACCAGTTGATTAAAAAAAAATAATGATTTTCCACCGAAGTACTCCTTTAAGTGAATGGAGTCAAGCTGTAATACCACACACAACCTGAGGACAGTTGTGGAGCTGTTTTTCGAAGGAAATTTTTGTTTTGACACATAAATCATCAGTTAATGTTCGTGTGAACATACGGTTAGGCTTCCATGAGTACAGAGGGTCACCACAGAAATATAAAATAAAATAAAACACCGCACACTATACTTTTTTTTTTTTTTTTTTGCATTGTGGCCAGAGGTTGACGAATGCCATTGTATGTTGGAGGTATATGATGGGGAACACTTGTAAGAGTTATTGTCATTTGAAAAAAAAACAAAAAAAAATTTAGACATGTCATGCAAACATGTCAAAACTTTTGATTGGTCGGGGTCTCAGAGCTGAAACCCCCACCGACCCCTTGATATGGCCGGGAGAAGTGTGTGGCATTGCACTTAAAGGGATACTCCGGTGGAAAACTTCCTTTTTTTTTTAAATCAGCTGGTGCCAGAAAGTTAAACAGATTTGTAAATTACTTCTATTAAAAAAATCTTAATCCTTCCAGTACTTATCAGCTGCTGAATATTACAGAGGAAATTCTTTTCTTTTTGGAACACAGAGCTCTCTGCTGACATCACGAGCACAGTGCTCTCTGCTGACATCTCTGTCCATTTTAGGAACTATCCAGAGCAGCATATGTTTGCTATGGGGATTTTCTCCTACACTGGACAGTTCTTAAAATGGACAGAGATGTCAGCAGAGAGCTCTGTGTTCCAAAAAGAAAAGAATTTCCTCTGTAGTATTCAGCACCTAATATGTACTGGAAGGATTAACATTTTTTGTAATAGAAGTAATTTACAAATCTGTTTAACTTTCTGGCACCAGCTGATTAAAAAAAAAAAGTTTTCCACTGGAGTACCCCTTTAACTTCCCGACTTGGTGCTGGTTCTGACTGCAGGAGATCGGTGGGGGTCTCAGCACTAAGACCTAGACTGATTTAAACTTTTGATATGTCGGCATGACTTTAATGCAGTGTGAACATAGTCTAAGGACCCATGTCCACGGGTCAACTGGCTGCAGGAAATTAGTGCCGATCACGGTGATTGGCGCTCATTTACGGAGCCTTTACAAGGTGCGGCCAGGAGGCACGCACAATTAATGAATTATTTGCGTGATGCGCGACCGCTAAAGATGATTTTTATCGTCCGCATAAAAGATGAGATCAGCTGTCGAATGAGCATTTGCGCTTTCGTCAGCTGATCGCTGACCCTTTTAAATAAGTGGATTATCAGGACTGACCATTCCTAGGAAAACTCATCCACCCAATAATTCACCTGTGTAAAAGGGCCTTAAAGGGGTACTCTGGTGGAAAAAAAAAATTTCAATCAACTTGTGCAAGAAAGTTGAACAGATTTGTAAATTACTTCTATATTAAAATCTTAATCCTTCCAGGACTTATCAGATGCTGTATGTTCCACATGAAGTTCTTTTCTTTTTGAATTTCCTTTCTGTCTGACCAAAGTGCTCTCTGCTGACACCGCTGTCCATTTTAGGAACTGTCCAGAGTAGCAGCAAATCCCCATAGCAAACCTGTCCTGCTCTGGACAGTTCCTGATATGGAGAGAGGTGTCAGCAGAGAGCACTGTGGTCAGACAGAAAAGAACTACACAACTTCGTGTGGAGCATACAGCAGCTGATAAATACTGGAAGGATTAATATTTTATAGAAGTACGTTACAAATAAGTTACTGTCCACATTACGTTTGAGCCCTACGTCGCAGATATACGTTAAAGGGGTACTCCGGTGGAAAACTTTTTTTTTTTTTATGAACTAGTGCCAGAAAGTTAAACAAATTTGTAAATCACTTCTATTAAAAAATCTTTACCCTTCCTGTACTTTGTGGCAGCTGTATGCCAGAGAGGAAATTCAGTTATTTTTTTAATTTCTTTTCTGTCTTGTCCACAGTGCTCTCTGCTGACACCTCTGTCCGTGTATCAGGAACTGTCCAGGGCAGGAGAAAATTCCCATAGCAAACCTATGCTACTCTGGACAGTTCCTGACATGGACAGAGGTGTCAGCAGAGAGCACTGTGGACAAGACAAAAAATAAATTCAAAAAGAACAGAATTTCCTCGGTAACATACAGCTGGTAGTAAGTACTGGAAGGGTAAAGATTTTTTTAATAGAAGTAATTTACAAATCTGTTTAACTTTCTGGCACCAGTTGACTTATAAAGACCTAAAAAAAAATGTTTTCCACCGGAGTACCCCTTTAAACCTATTGGACCTTTGGAGGTTCTTGGGTCACGTTTTACCCATAAACCTTTGTAATGGTGATTGACACAAGTATTGGACCAATTAGCTCTAGTCCAGCCCCTGCCCATATAAGGGAGCTGTAGCCAGTTATCGCTCTCTTGGGTTGCTGCTCTCGTGGATGCCGGACTAGCAGGACGGATCTGCGCAACTTGCAAAGACATGTTAGGCCTGAAAACCTACCGGCCTCAGCGGAACTTAAACCGTGAGTTCTAAACTACCCCCGCTAAAGTTAGCGTGACTACTGGACCGCAACTAATCCCCTAAATCCAGTGGAACAGCGCATATTATCCTAAAGACTCTAAACTGCTTAAGTCCCAACCTTTGTCAATCTCCAAAGAAAGCTTGCATGTATAGCAACTGTTCCGGTTATGAAGCTTGCATAAAATCTTCAGTAAAAGTTACAACTGTTTCAGAAAACTCTCCGGTTGTGGACATTTCATTATTATCTACCTCCCTATTGCTCTTGGGAAGGGTGGCGGTAGGACAAGCATTACTGAGGATCCCTCACCCTGGCGTCACGAAGAACAAGGGTTAACAAGCACCCTTTAGTCACTGCACAGCTACACTCTCCATACCCTACATTCCCCAGGCTATCACAATAGGGTAGGGGTCTCCAAACTGTGGACCTCTGGGTGTTGCAAAACTACAACTCCCAGCATTCCCTGGGAATGCTGGGAGTTGTAGGTTTGCAACACCCAGAGGTCCACAATTTGGAGACCATTGACATAGGATGTATACCAAGGAAACAAACTTTTGGGTAACACTGTATGAATAGAGGCACTATTGACAAGTTTGGCACATGCGTTGGTTGCCCATTTGATATACCATGGTTCTCAAATGTCATGTGAACAGAGCTTTATATGAGCACTATATGTTATGACTTTTGTGCACAGTATTATTTGGGCGCTATATGGTAAATCATGGGTACAGGAGGGGCATCAAGCATCATCCAACCTAAGGCCGGCTCTGAATCTGTTGATAATTGAACGTATACATTCTCCATGGGGGGAGATTTATGAAAACCTGTCCAGAGGAACAGGGCAACTCAGCAACTCTTCCTCTGCACAGGTTTTCCTAAATCTCCCCTCATGACTCTACATTAGTGAACAAATACGTTCAGCCGAGTGAACGCGTTAATTATGGGATCGAAATAATAACCGGCAGCCGAAACTCATCTGCAGTTCTCAGCCAGCTTTGTCTGCAGACAACCCCCCTTTGTCTAGTGAATTTGGAGCAAAACGCGACTGTAGGATTCATATAATATTACACGATGCCCATAAAAATAAATGTAGAGCCATGTGATTCAGGGGGTGTGTCTGTCAACAAAAACTGTAGTCTGTTTCCAAGGGCAACGAGCAGAGTTATGAACACTGGCTGTAATTTAGAATCATAAATTTCACCCATCACAAGATACGGCATTGGTTCATGTAAATTTGGTAAAGTTCACATGTGCATGCACACACAATTGGAACGTACTTGTCAGATCCCCCCCCCCCCCAAAAAAAAGAAAATAATTAATTTGTTACTCAGTACCTAATCCCTATTTTTTGTGCCTCTATCACCTATATTTATAAAAAAAAAAATCCCTCTTTTCATTAGCTCGAAGTGTTAGAAATCCTCTCAGGGGAAGGGGCGGGGGGGGGGGGGGGTGTCCCATGTTGTGATGGTGGGAGGTGATTGGTGTGTGGTGGAAGGGGGGGTGTCCCTCCCTTGTAGTGGTGGGAGGTGATTGGTGTGGGGTGGAAGGGTGGTGTCCCTCCCTTGTGGTGGTGGGAGGTGATTGGTGTGTGGTGGAAAGGGGTGTGTCTCTCCCTTGTGGTGGGTGGAGGTGATTGGTGTGTGTTGGAAGGGGGCGTGTCCCTCTCTTGTAGTGGTGGGAGGTAATTGGTGTGTGGTAGAAGGGGGCGTGTCCCTTCCTTGTGGTGGTGGGAGGTGATTGGTGTGTTGTGGAAGGGGGTGTGTCCCTTACTTGTGGTGGGTGGAGGTGATTGGTGTGTGGTGGAAGGGGGCATGTCCCTCCCTTGTGGTGGTGGGAGGTGATTGATGTGTGGTGGAAGGGGGTGTGTCCCTCCCTTGTGGTGGTGGTGGGGTGATTGGTGTGTGGTGGAAGGGGCATGTCCTCCCTTGTGGTGGTGGGAGGAGATTGGTGTGTTGTGTTAGGGGGCATGTCCCTACCTTGCGGTGGTGGGGGAGGTGATTGGTGTGTGGTGTTAGGGAGCATGTCCCTCCCTTGTGGTGGTGGGAGGTGATTGGTGTGTGGTGTTAGGGGGAATGTCCCTCCCTTGTGGTGGTGGGAGGTGATTGATGTGTGGTAGAAGGGGCGTGTCCTCCCTTGTGGTGGTGGGAGGAGATTGGTGTGTGGTGTTAGGGGGCATGTCCCTCCCTTGCGGTGGTGGGGGAGGTGATTGGTGTGTGGTGTTAGGGGGCATGTCCCTCCCTTGTGGTGGTGGGAGGTGATTGGTATGTGGTGTTAGGGGGAATGTCCCTCCCTTGTGGTGGTGGGAGGTGATTGATGTGTGGTAGAAGGGGCGTGTCCCTCCTTGTGGTGGTCAGAGGTGATTGGTGTGTCTGCTCATGCAGCCTTGTCAATGAGTCATCTTTTGTCCATGACATATGGACAAGCTGATACTGCTGCAGGACTGGTTAGTGTCCCAGTAAGTATGGTGACCCCTAGTGGTGGGATTTTCAAGGGCCTTTTTTTTTTATTCATAACTTTTAAAACAACCACATTACAAAAGGTCTTTAATTTCCATCAGTAACAACATGTAAAAACTTTTTGGATCTGACATTGCCCATTTAACATAATGGTATTGATTACTTATGACTGGTCACAGACTTGACCAGGAATATGGTATGGAAGGTCAAATAACAGTAGGAACTGATGGTTTCGGTCATTATAAACATTTACATATAGGAATTATAGCTTCAGCCTAACATGACCTGTTGGATTGCAGTCATTTCTATAAGTGATCCCAGTCTTTGGATTTCCACATGCCATAGAGCAGCCCTGATATAGATTTTGTACTTGGCTCAGGAGCTTCAGTTTATGTCAATAACTGTAGTTGGTGTGAACAGCAATGGTGGCCACCCCTAAGGACTGATAATCCCATACACTAACCATACTCATTAGATTAACCCACACAAATGTGTTGACTTTGGTGGGCTTGGTCGACCACTAAACATGTATGGTGGCCTCCCCTCTCTGTTCTGATGGCAAATGCCTGATCCTTTTGTTCTGAATAGAAATAGGTCTATAGTCAAAGGATCGTGTACTGCCTGATCCTCTTGTTCTCGGTTAGATGAGCTGCTGCCAGTTCAGTCTGTCTGACAGCGGCTTTCTCCTATTGAGAACACATTTATGCTTGGCCAAGCTGGGAATCGGGAGAGATAGCTGTCAGCCGAATGAGCAATACTTTGTGTAAGACCAAATTTAGTGTTCAGGATTGATAAGATATTGGTGAGATTCTGTATCTTCTGATAGTTTGCCACTTGAGCCTTAAGGATTGGATTGGATTTTAGCTGTTGTCCTGTAGTCATTTGTGTTGCCCTTGAATCAGTAGAATTACCGTCCTTCTATGGCCCTGAATGGGCCGTTTACTGATTGAATCAGACCCATTGTCATAGACATTGTAATGTACTTATGATCAAACTCCAAGATTGCAAACATAGACTGAAGATAGATCATACAACTACTATTTGTCTGCTATGGACTTGTTATAGTGTCCTCCTTCTGAGACCCCCAGAGATCAGAGGAAACCTGCAGTAAGTGTTTGCTCACCACAGGGGAACTATTACACAGGGCCCATTCATATGATTGGGATGTCTGTGTAATATAGGACGGGTCCTCCAGGTTAGGAGACGCTCTTTGTAATCGCTCTCCATCCTGGCCAAGAGATAAGGATTCTGACCAGGGTCTATATGAACTCAGAATTCTCTAGCGAGTATTTTAAAACTAAACTAAACATCATGGAGTGGCAGCTTGTCTTCCTGAGAACAAGAAGATCCGACATGTTGAAATCCAACATTCCCAACCCTTCTCCCCCTGAGACATCAGGGTGATTAGGGAAGCTCCCATACTCATTAGCTGGTTGGTCGTACCGTACTTATCAGCTGCTGTATGCTCCAGGGGAAGTTGTGTAGTTCTTTTCTGTCTGACCACAGTGCTCTCTGCTGACACCTCTGTTCATGTCAGGAACTGTCCAGAGCAGAAGAGGTTTGCTGTGGGGATTTGCTCCTGCTCTGGACAGTTCCTGACATGGACAGAGGTGTCAGCAGAGAGCACTGTGGTCAGACTGAAAAGAACAATTCAACTTCCTCTGGAGCATACAGCAGCTGATAAGTACTGGAAAGATTAAGATTTTTATATAGATCTAATTTACAAATCTGTTTAACTTTCTGGAACCATGAGTTGATTTGAAAAATAAAAAATAAAAAATTGTCTTCCACTGGAGTACCCTTTTAAAGAAGTACTTCAGTTATGTTAAACTTTTTTCCTATTGACAGGATAGGAGAAGATTAGCTTGTGAAAAGGGAGGGGGTGGGGGGTCCAATCACTGGGCCCCATGTGATCTGTAAAACTGGCTCGTCGTTCTCTTACTTTTGGCCCCCACCTTCTGAGATGAGCTGGTCTTAGGATGGATGGCCCACTCTATCAACTACCAGCTGCTGTGATGTCCTACTTCAGCCAGTGAATGGCCCATCACTCCCCAGTTCATCTTGAAAGGTGGGGGTCCGAGCAGGTCCATTCTGGGATGCTGGGATGCCTAGCGGTCAGATCCCCCCACCGTGTCTCCAGAACGAGGTCTGTCTCTCACCTCAGAGCTCACCGGCCCCCACTTCTGAGACCGACTAGTCTTGGGAGTGACGCCAACCAATCACCTACTGAAGTAGGACAGTGTTGTAGCCAGTTGTAGGCTTCTGAGCGGGTTAGGGGATACGTTTTACATAACTGGACATAACCAGAAAACCTCTTTGGAACTCTCATTGTAAACAAGTGCCGATTTTGTTGATTGGTGCTCATTTACAGAACCCATTACACAGCTCGGTAATTCTGAATGGATGGCTGTCAAATGATCGCTGGATCGTTCATGCGGCCCTTTGCTGTCATTATCCTTCAACCGGGTATCCCCTACTTAGCTGGGAAATGGGTGGCCGAAAAATCACTGGCCGTATTATAAAGGGCTATGTCGGGTTGTTTGGTCAAATATCTCCCCCTGTAATAGGGCCCTAGTACCCTAGGTCCACCAGAGGATACCTTGGTTAGGTCCTATCATTTACCCATTGACCAAAAGATTATTGTCATTATCAGTCATTTTTGGTGTGGTTATAGCTAAAATCCAGGGTGGCAACAGGTAAGAAGATACATAACTGCCACCAGTGAGTAGTTGGTTAAAGGGTAGCTCTCATCAAAAAAACTTTTGATATATTATAGATTAATGTATGCAGAATAATTTAACATTTGCATTTTATTAAAAAATATGCTTCTTTCTATTTAATTTTCCACTTTGAAAAAATGACCACTAGAGGTCTTCCTACCAGTCCTGGCCTGGATTTCAGACTCATGCTGGAGTCCTAAATCTCAGACTACAGCCGGGACACAGACAAGCTCAGCACTGCTCCCTGCCTGTCAATCAGACAGGCAGGAGCCTGCACTTTGCTCATAGCACAGCAGGGCATACTCCTGACTCTGCCTTACTGCATGCCCTCATTCATTTTACTATCTGAGCTCCGATCTTTCTTCTCTCTGCACATGCAGTTGTAAACAGAGAGGAGAAGATTCAGAGCTGCCAGCTGAGCTTGTCTGTGTCCTGGCTGCAGTCTGAGATTTAGGACTCCAGCATGAGTCTGAAATCTATAAAAAGGGCTTGCGGCCAGGACTGGTAGGGAGACCTCTAGTGGTCATTTTTTCAAAGTGGAAAATGAAATTGAAAGTAGCATATTTTTTTAATAACATGCAATTGAAAAGTTATTCTGCATACATTACTCTATAATATATCAAAAGTTTTTTTACCTCTTAAATTTTTTTTTTCTTTTTGTAGAAATCTAGGTTTATAAAAAAAATAAAAATAAAAAGACCACTAATGGTCCCCATTTCATCCATAACATTATCCTGTCTGGCTACAGCATCATTTTTGTCTTAGCTGAAGCACAGACTAGGACAAAGTCCAGGAAGTGAGGGCAGGACTAGCGCTCCTCTGTGCTCACTCCTGTCCTATCAGACTGCAGGATGAAACAGAAAGAAGGGGGGCGACAGAGCAGCCTGCAGTGATTAAATAAAGAGACCCAGCACACCAGATTTAGAGAGGAAGTGAATGCATGGGGAATGAGGGCGGACTCAGTGCTTGCCTCAGACACGCCCCTTCCTGAGCAGTGGTTGTCAGAATCAGTGAGCAGTAGAACTGAGGGATTTGTGCGCCAAATACAGAAGCTAGACACATGACATGTAAAGAATCTGCCTGACCGCGTGAGTAACATATACTGTATAAGCGTTATTTTTTTTTCTGTGATATGACAGGTTCACTTTAAAGGGGTACTGCCGTGGAAAACTTTTTTTTTTTTTTTTAAATCAACTGGTGCAAGAAAGTTAAACAGATTTGTATATCACTTCTATTAAAATCTTTATCCTTCCAGTACTTTTTAGGGGCTGTATACTAAAGAGAAATCCAAAAAGAAATGCATTTCCTGTGATGTCCTGACCACAGTGCTCTCTGCTGACCTCTGCTGTCCATTTTAGGAACTGTCCAGAGAAGCATATGTTTGCTATGGGGATTTTCTCCAGTTCCTAAAATGCACAGCAGAGGCCAGCAGAGAGCACTGTGGTCAGGACATCACAGGAAATGCATTTCTTTTTTGGATTTCTCTTTAGTATACAGCCCCTAAAAAGAGCTGGAAGGATTAAGATTTTTTAATAGAAATGATTTACGAATCTGTTTAACTTTCTGGCACCAGTTGATTTAAAAAAAAAATAAATAAAAGTTTTCCACGGTAGTACCCCTTTAATCCTCCTAAAAAGTGGGCACTAATAGTTATATAGATTTTTCTCAAATCTAGGGCAGTGTTTCCCAACCATCGTGCCTCCAGCTGTTGCAAAACTACATCTCCCAGCATGCCTGGACAGCCTTCGGCTGTCCGGGAATGCTGGGAGTTGTAGTTTATCAACAGCTGGAGGCACACTGGAGAAGAAAAATTATATAGTAATGTTGAGTAACCATTTGATCAATCGCTGTCTAGACTTCTAAGAGGTAAGTAAACATACAATTGGGATGGGCTTTACCACATCTATCCCATAACCTTATCCTAAGGAATTACCTGCTATTATCTCAAATCCATTCAATTTTGTTTTCTATTCTGTTACCGTCCCTTTAAGAAAAGTAATTAGCTAAGCGGACAGCCCTCTAACCTTTAGAAAGGGCTGATGCTTTAGGGAACGTGGGAAAAGTACAACGTCATGGGGAAAAAAGGAAAATCTGGCAGTCAGGTAAAGGGCACAGGAGGACATCACTGTCTTGGAGATTTCCAGCCTTTTTCCTTACAAATGGAATGAAACTAAAATATTCAATAAATATTTTATGGCTATCATCATTCATAGTCATCATTGTGCACTCCCTGGTGGTCATGGGAGGTAATACACACATAAAAAGCAAGTACAAATCTAATATTCATACTGTAGCAAGGGAAAATAATTTAAAGGGACAAATGCAATAAAATAATTGACCCTTGCCAATCATTAGATTCAGTGTTTACCCTCAGTCCCTTCATCCTGCTGATCGCTGGTGGTGCTGGTGAGGTCACTGTGTGTTCCTGTTCCTGTTCTGTTCCTGAGTTATACCCTGTACTATACTCCAGAGATGCACTCACTATTCTGCTGGTGAGGTCACTGTGTACATACATTACATTACTTATCCTGTTCTGATCCTGAGTTATATCCTGTATTATACTCCAGATCTGTACTCACTATTCTGCTGGTGGGTCACTGTGTACATACATTACATTACTTATCCTGTACTGATCCTGAGTTATACCCTGTACTATACTCCAGAGATGCACTCACTATTCTGCTGGTGAGGTCACTGTGTACATACATTACATTACTTATCCTGTTCTGATCCTGAGTTATATCCTGTATTATACTCCAGAGCTGTACTCGCTATTCTGCTGGTGGGGTCACTGTGTACATACATTACATTACTTATCCTGTTCTGATCCTGAGTTATATCCTGTATTATACTCCAGATCTGTACTCACTATTCTGCTGGTGGGTCACTGTGTACATACATTACATTACTTATTCTGTACTGATCCTGAGTTATATATCAGACAGGAGGCTCATATCTTATGCATTATTCTTTCTTTAATAATGCCCATAGCAGAACACTTTGGTATCAATTCAATAAAAGAAAAACTTCAAACTACAACTCCCAGCAGTCCTAGGGCCACAGTAGTCACTCCTCCTTCGTAGCCCCTATATAAGGACTGCCCCCATATAGATCTTCCTCTTTCTTTCTGCTCATAGCAGACCCAAGATAAGTATACCCTATATACATTGAGTTATTTTCTATATTTCTGTCTTTATTGTATATTGTAATATTACTCTATTGTATGACCTTGTGTGGTGCTTATCTCAGTGGCTAGTACCCACAGGTTCCGTTTTTCTTCTTTTCATCTCTCTACTCTATTGCCTCAACCCAGCGCCGGAAATTCCCGTTTCCGGGCCCTTTTTTCATTACTGTCGCCGCTTCGGCGTCTTCCTCTTACCTCCGGCGCTATTTTCGCCACCTTCCCCTCCCCCTTCCTTCGCCATTTTTCTTGCGCCTTCCTCTCCTCCGAGTTCGCGCGCGCAGGCTGGGGGCGGAGCTTCTTCTCCCTGGCCGGCCGCTTCTCTCTTGCGGCCTGCGCTCGGAGAAGGGGCGGCGTCTCTGCGCTCGTGGAGAGGCGACATCCTATCAGCACTCAGTGGGATGTAGTCTCGCGAGACTTCGTCCCCTGGGTACTAGGACTCCGGGCTCCCCTCCCACCGCAACGACAGTACAACGCCAGCGGTGTGGAGGATCGGAGCCCTGTACTGTGTCGAGTAGGTAGTGTAGTGCCCACTTTTGCATTTTCCAGTGGAACGGAATTTATTCCGTCTAGTTAGGTTTCTGTGCACACTAGTCTCATTACTTAACCCTATCCTAGCTACAATCCTTGTATCCTAAACTTACTATGGCCGAGGAACCTTCACCTGCCCCTCTCAGAGGTGAGGCTCTCTCCCTGGATTCGGCACAATTTATGTCCGCCACCCAGATACAGGACTTAATTAACAGGTCAGTCCAAGCAGCCCTGGCCTCGTCCATGTTATCCTCTGGCCCACATCAGCCGGTTTCCCATGCCCCAGTCCCTCCACTTCACGGTGGAAAACCGCAGGTAAAAAAGGGCAAAGCTTCCCATAAAAGGAAGCACACCTCCGACTCCCCGGCAGGGGAAGATAATACTATGCTCCAGACAGTTCCTACCCCGGTCTGTCAACCCCAGCATTCTTCAGACTCTGCTCGACCCCTGGGCCTCGGAGAGTTACATGGCAAGAGGCATAAGTCCGCTAGGCGGGCAAAACCCGACTCCTATGTAGACTCCTCTACTGAGGGTTCTTCGGGTTCTTCCAATGAGTCTGAGGACTACGAGTCCAATCCCAACATTGAAGAGGATGCTGGGGATACGGCGCTCGACACCGACGCCAACCCTGCCACGCAGGGCAATGTTATCCTAGATACCCTAGGAGAACCCCTGTTCCATCCAGACGCGATCTCCCACCCGAGATCGGGCGACTGGTCACCACTCCCCCATGTGGCCCAATATGTAGAGCTTTGGGCCCGTAAGTCTCTGGATAGGTCCAGCCGCAATAAGCTGAGGGCTGAATGCCCTAGACCTTTTATCCCCAATAAAGTGGTGGTCACCCCTGAGGTGGATCCTATCCTGATGAAATACCTATTAAAATCAGGAAAATTCGCTAAGAAAGGAATAGAACGCTCCTTTAAGACTATACAGGAGCGTATCCTTGATTTAATGGGTCCCCTCACTAAAATCCTTAACTTAGCGGAACATGCCGCTACGACAGATGAGCCTGTGGACGTCCGTCAGCTCCGTGGGTGGGCTCAGAGAGCCATTTGCCTAGCAGGTACGGCTAATACCACCTGCTCTGTTGAGAGGCGCCGGTCGATCCTTATGCGACTCGACCCGCAACTATCCCATCTGGCCGAGACCGAACCTGGTCCTTCGGCAGCAGGCATGCTTTTTGGGGACAGTCTAATGAAAGACGTCAATAGATTTGTTGGCCTTTTTACGGGCTTAGATAAGGCCCAAAATTCCTTAAAGAAATCGGGGTCCAGTAAAATTTTTCCCCGGGCCGGCAGAAGTAGAGGCCGATCTGCCGGCCGTTCTGCTCCCTATAGGCCACAGGGCAGACCCTTCGCCCAATACCAGTATCCACAGGCTCCCCCCTCCTACACCGTACCCGTGGTTCAACCATCACCATTCTTCCCTCCTCGAGGCCGACCCTGGAGAGGTCGTGGCGGACGTGGATACCCCCGTTCCTGCCCTTCTACCGGTGAGTGTACCTTCCATTCCACATTCTCACATACCTGTGGGGGGTCAACTGATGTATTTTACCCACGCCTGGTCTGCGATTACGGCAGATGTATGGATTCTTCAGACAGTGGGGGGGTTTCACATAGAACTCCAATCCTTGCCGATTCTGGGTGTGATTCCGCCTCCTATTTACTTTTCCGACCAAAACGTTGCCCTCATAGACAACGAGGTACAGGATCTCCTGTACAAACATGCGATCGTGGAATCCGACCCATCTTCCCTAGGGTTCGTAAGCAACCTCTTCCTAGTGAAGAAAAAAGGGGGCGGCTACCGTCCGGTCATAAATCTACGAGACTTAAACCAACATGTCACGTATCGCCATTTCAAGATGGAGGGAATTCATTCCCTCCGGGACCTCCTACTGCCAGGAGACTGGCTGGTGAAGGTGGACCTAAAGGACGCCTACCTCACCATCCCTATACACCCAGAGTCACAACAGTTCCTCCGATTCCTTTGGAAGGGCCGCATGTGGCAATTTACCTGCCTTCCGTTCGGCCTATCGTCCGCCCCGTGGTGTTTCACCAAACTGATGAAACCGGTGGTGGCGGCTCTGAGGAGCAGGGGGGTTCGTCTGATCATTTACCTAGACGACCTTCTCATCATGGCCCGCTCCGAAGCTCAGGCCTCCCTTCACATGTCGTGGGCGATATCACTGCTACATACTCTGGGCTTCATAATCAACCGAGAAAAGTCGGTTCTGATTCCAGGTCAAGAGATGGAATTCCTGGGTTTCTTGGTGGACACCAATCGCGCACTACTGCGACTCCCCAAGTCCAAACTAACCCTGATCCGCAAGGAAATCAGGGCGGTTCTGCGCAAAGGATGCTTATCATTACGGATTCTAGCGCGCCTGGTGGGACTCCTGGCGGCTTCCATCCAGGCTATCTTTCCGGCCCCCTTGCATTACCGAGCCCTTCAGAGGCTCAAGATCTTGCATCTGCGCCAAGGCCTCAGATACGCGGACAAGGTACCTCTTTGTCCGGCGGCTATCGAGGAGTTACATTGGTGGCTTCGTCATGCCGTCGAGTGGAACGGCAAAGCCATTTTCAACCCATGCCCAGACGTCATCATAGAGTCGGACGCGAGCCGGCTTGGCTGGGGCGCTCGATGCGGGGAGATTTCCACAGGAGGGACTTGGTCCGTCAAGGAGGTCGACCTGCATATCAATGCATTGGAGCTTCTGGCAGCATATTTTGCCGTCAAGAGTTTCATGCCTCGTTCGTCCAATTGTTGTGTATTACTACGCATGGACAACGTGGCGGCGGTTCAGTACGTCAACCGCTTGGGGGGTACCAGATCCAAGATCCTGGCGGACCTTGCCAAAGACTTCTGGCACTTTTGCCTGGCCCGCAACATTATCCCGGTAGCGGAGTACATTCCGGGGGTCTCCAACACGGTGGCCGATTGGAACTCTCGCTATCTCCTCGATTCCAGCGATTGGCGGCTGGACCGCTCCATCTTTCTGCAGTTGCGGCGCCTGTGGGGTCCGTTGTACATGGACCTTTTTGCGTCCCGCCTCAACCACCAGCTGCCCCATTTCTTCAGCTGGAGGCCGGACCCAGAGGCAGCGGTGGTAGACGCTCTCCGCCTCGTCTGGCTGAGGGGAACGCATTATGCTTTTCCTCCCTTCCAGTTGATCCCCCGGGTTCTTCTGCACACGACGTACCAGAGAGCGACGGTTGTGTTGGTCACGCATTGGTGTCCGACGCAACCATGGTTTCCTCTCCTTCTGGGGATGGCCGTGGATTATCCCAGAGTGATTCCCCACATTCCACACCTTCTCACCAACCCGACCGGGGGTCTCCATCCTCTGGTGATGGAGGGCAAACTGCCTCTCCTGGCGTGGTTGGTTTCGGGGTCTCAGACGCGGATCACGACCTTTCAAAATCAGCTAGGGACCTCCTCGCCCTGGCCTGGGCCCCCGGGACTAGATCGGCATATCGATCAGCCTGGAGGCTCTGGGTTCGTTGGTGTGATCAACGGCAAGTTGATCCCGTACATGCACCTGTGTCTGTAGTGGTGAACTACCTGGCGGATTCTTTTGAATCTGGCAAGTCTTATAGCTCCATTAACGTATACCGGTCGGCTATTGCGGCTTATCACTGCCCAGTGGACTCTTTACCGATTGGCAAACACCCGCTGGTTTGTAGACTTTTGCGTGGCATAAAATTTCAGCGTCCCCCTCGACCTAGGTATCAGTCGACCTGGGATGTCTCCAGGTTGCTTGATATGTTTGCTTCATGGATGGACAATGACGATCTTTCCCTGAAACTATTGTCATATAAACTGACGGTCCTTCTATGTTTGGTGTCCATAAAACGTGTCTCAGACGTGAAGGCTCTGGACATCTCTAGGCGACAATTTTCGCCTCAGGGAGTGAAATTCTCGGTGGTCCGTAGGACCAAGACGGGTATTCACTCGGTTTTTTATCCATTTTTTCCTGTGCATCCGAAGCTCTGCGTTGTTCGTTGCCTACAGGCGTACGAATCGCAGACAGCAGACCTGCGCTCTCCGGATTTCTCTCAGCTCCTCGTCTCTTATGTCAGACCTCATCGTCCAGTTGCCTCCACTACTCTAGCGCGTTGGGTACGTTCTGCCATGGACATGGCGGGTATAGATGTATCTCTGTTTGGAGCTCACTCGTCCAGGGGTGCTATGGCTACGAAGATAGTCACAGCAGGGGGCTCCCTCTCCGACCTATTGATGGCGGCTGATTGGTCTTCGGAGACCACCTTCCGTCATTTCTACTTCAGACCGGAGGACCATGTTTCTCTGTCGGTCTTATAAGGCTCTGAATGGTTTCTGTTTATTTCTGTCATAGCTGGTTGTTAGCTTTGAACTTGCATAAGATATGAGCCTCCTGTCTGATATATAAATCGAGATTTTCCTAGCTTGTGACGGAAAATATTAGTTATATGAAGACAGGAGGCGAGTATCTTCCCTCCCTACCCACCCTATTACGACTCTTTGTTCTCTTTACAGGATATTGAACGCAGAGGCGGTGTTCCTGAGTTTGGTTGACCTGTCTGTTTCCAGCTGTTTGGGTTCTCTACAGTCCCCGTTGGGACGAAGTTAGGCCTCATTGACCTCTGGATTTCTGCTGCTCGGGGTTGAGGGACCGAGTGTTTGTGGACCGCTGAGGATGTCCGGATGGAGTCGATTTTGTGCGGTTCCGATTCGCAGGAAGAAAGAGGAAGATCTATATGGGGGCAGTCCCTATATAGGGGCTACGAAGGAGGAGTGACTACTGTGGCCCTAGGACTGCTGGGAGTTGTAGTTTGAAGTTTTTCTTTTATTGAATTGATACCAAAGTGTTCTGCTATGGGCATTATTAAAGAAAGAATAATGCATAAGATACTCGCCTCCTGTCTTCATATAACTAATATTTTCCGTCACAAGCTAGGAAAATCTAGATTTATATCCTGTATTATACTCCAGATCTGTACTCACTATCCTGCTGGTGAGGTCACTGTGTACATACATTACATTACTTATCCTGTACTGATCCTGAGTTATATCCTGTACTATACTCCAGAGCTGTACTCACTATTCTGCGGCTGGAGTCACTGTGTACATACATTACATTACTTATCCTGTACTGATCCTGAGTCATATCCTGTATTATACTCCAAAGCTGTACTCACTATTCTGCTGGTGAGGTCACTGTGTACATACATTACATTACTTATCCTGTACTGATCCTGAGTCATATCCTGTATTATACTCCAAAGCTGTACTCACTATTCTGCTGGTGAGGTCACTGTGTACATACATTACATTACTTATCCTGTACTGACCCTGAGTTATATCCTGTATTATATTCCAGAGCTGTACTCCCTATTCTGCTGGTGAGGTCACTGTGTACATACATTACATTACTTATCCTGTACTGATCCTGAGTTATATCATGTATTGTACTCCAGAGCTGTACTCACTATTCTGCTGCTGAGATCACTGTGTACATACATTACATTACTTATCCTTTACTGATCCTGAGTTATATCCTGTATTATACTCCAGAGCTGTACTCACTATTCTGCTGGTGAGGTCACTGTGTACATACATTACATTACTTATCCTGTACTGATCCTGAGTTATATCCTGTATTATACTCCAGTGCTGTACTCACTATTCTGCTGGTGGGGTCACTGTGTACATGCATTACATTACTTATCCTGTACTGATCCTGAGTTATATCCTGTATTATACTCCAGAGCTGCACTCACTATTCTGCTGGTGAGGTCACTATGTACATACATTTTATTACTTATCCTGTACTGATCCTGAGTTATATCCTGTATTATACTCCAGAGCTGCACTCACTATTCTGCTGGTGAGGTCACTGTGTACATACATTACATTATTAATCCTGTACTGATCCTGAGTTATATCCTGTATTATACTGCAGAGCTGTACTCACTATTCTGCTGGTGGGGTCACTGTGTACATACATTACATTACTTATCCTGTACTGATCCTGAGTTATATCGTGTATTATACTCCAGAGCTGCACTCACTATTCTGCTGGTGAGGTCACTGTGTACATACATTACATTACTTATCCTGTACTTATCCTGAGTTATATCCTGTATTATACTCCAGAACTGTACTCACTATTCTGCTGGTGAGGTCACTGTGTACATACATTACATTACTTATCCTGTACTGATCCTGAGTTATATCCTGTATTGTACTCCAGAGCTGTACTCACTATTCTGCTGGTGCGGTCACTGTGTACATACATTACATTACTTATCCTGTACTGATCCTGAGTTATATCCTGTATTATACTCCAGAGCTGCACTCACTATTCTGCTGGTGAGGTCACTATGTACATACATTTTATTACTTATCCTGTACTGATCCTGAGTTATATCCTGTATTATACTCCAGAGCTGCACTCACTATTCTGCTGGTGAGGACACTGTGTACATACATTACATACATTACATTATTAATCCTGTACTGATCCTGAGTTATATCCTGTATTATACTGTAGAGCTGTACTCACTATTCTGCTGGTGGGGTCACTGTGTACATACATTACATTACTTATCCTGTACTGATCCTGAGTTATATCGTGTATTATACTCCAGAGCTGCACTCACTATTCTGCTGGTGAGGTCACTGTGTACATACATTACATTACTTATCCTGTACTTATCCTGAGTTATATCCTGTATTATACTCCAGAACTGTACTCACTATTCTGCTGGTGAGGTCACTGTGTACATACATTACTTATCCTGTACTGATCCTGAGTTATATAATGTATTATACTCCAGATCTGTACTCACTATTCTGCTGGTGAGATCACTGTGTACATACATTACATTACTTATCCTGTACTGATCCTGAGTTATATCCTGTATTATACTCCAGAGCTGTACTCACTATTCTGCTGGTGAGGTCACTGTGTACATACATTACATTACTGATCCTGTACTGATCCTGAGTTATATTCTGTATTATACTCCAGAGCTGTACTCACTATTCTGCTGGTGGGGTCACTGGCACTGACATTTATCATTGAGTTTACCCCTTTTTTCTGTTTATTTTTCGGTGCACAAATTTGCACAGTGTCTGTCATTGCGCCTTTTTGTGCGTCTTGTTTGGTGGAGCATTTACCGAAGTTGTCTATGTGTTCGTGCACCGTGGAGGAAAAAAATGTAGTGGACACAAATTTATTAAAGGGGAACTCCAGGGAACTAAACCCTTAGCCCATCCTTTCCCTCTTACCAACCTATGTATTTGTCTAAATATCATTCATTAGCTATATACAACAGTTTTCCTCATTCAGCTGTCACTTACATGCAGGAAATGTGAGGAAAATGTCATCCAGCCAACTAATGTGTCATGACAGGAGGGTGGGGGCTAGGTCAGTGAGGGGTTAACACAGAGACAAGCACCATGTGATTCCTGGCTTCACAGCCACAGCTCCCCTCCCCCTCCCCTCTCCTCTCTGTGTGCTGTGAGAGAAGCTGAGTGAAGATTGCTGTTGATCTTATCACTAACTGCTGCCATTCAAAGCATAACATGATTTATTGCTAGAGGAAGGCTGAAAAGACCTGTAACAGTGTGTGAGCTGCAGTGTGCACACATAATGGAAGCAATTGGCTGGCAGCCATTACACAGAGCTGCACTGACTTCTGGGAGTTGTAGTCTGAGCTGCAAACAAGGGAAAAAAGTATTTAGGAGACAACAGGGGCCAAAGGAGCTGCAAAAACCACATGGATACCTACAGTGGACACAGGTATTTTGGTGGGTTTGCGGCATTTCTATTTTTCTTAACTTCCCCAGAGTACCCCTTTAACTGTGCATTGTTTGCGCTGTAAAACTTTGCACAGTGCTTACAAATTTCACGCAACAATAGAACACCTAGGAGCACACGTACCAAAGTGTCAGAAAGCATTTACTGCAATTCTGTCAAGTCAGATGTGGTGATTTCTATGTTTCTGTATAATTTATCACAGACGCATACACGTAAAATATAGAAGCCACTAACAGGGTTTAAAAGATTTCTAACACACACCATCAATGATAAATCTCCCCCTCTGTGTACATACATTACTTATCATCTATTTCTTATAAGATTTCATCTTCTTTCTATATTACTGGAATAAAAAATGATGTCCTGTACTGTAAGATGTTGCTGACGGGCTATATGAACTTTTTTGTGTGTTTTTCCCAATAAAACGCCAAAACGGCCCTATGGCATTTTTTCATTGAAAAGACGCTGTGGCCAGATGTTAGCTGTAAATCAATGAGATCGCTAAATAATTTTTCCACTTTACGTTTTTCAGTTTGGCGTTTTTTAAATCCTTTTGGCATTTTTTCACTCTTTCGTAGGGTACCATAAAAAAAAAAAAAAAGACAGTGTGTTCCATGCTGGGAGTGATAGTACTAACTAAAAAATGTAAAAAATAGAGAGAGAAAAAAGTGAAACACATATTTTATTAAAAATTAATTAAAATTTTGTTATAAAATTTTTTTTTTGTTAAATACATTTTTTCCATCACTGCTGCATCCTTTTTTTTTTTTTTTTTTTGGTACCCAACAAATTTTGGAAAAAAACGTCAAAGGGGCCAGAAATACAATTTCCACTCAAAGGCAAAAAACGCAAGAAAAAAACACCAAAGACAGGAAAATGCTGTGGCATTTTTTTCTAGCGTTTTTTTCTGGCGTTTTTTTAGGCCACAAAATAACCAAGTAGGAACTTAGCCTAACCGTACTAAGATCTGAGACTGGACACAGAGACGCAAAGAGCAACCAGAAGTGCTCGGTTTCTCTGTAGCACCCCTATAGGGACAGCTTAGTATTACATCATGTTCGCTGAAATCAATAAGCTGTCTATGTAATGTAGGTACGTGTTGGGTCCTCCAGTGAGACGTACTCTTTTTAGCTGGAGATCCCAAATTAGAGATCCTCTCTGTTATCTGGGGATGTCTGGGTTTTCTAAACCAGACACGTCCTATAAGCTCCGGCTGTACAGTGGAGGACACTGTGGTGTTTTTAAAGGGAAGCAAATCTCTCAGATACAGCAAGTTTCTAGAGGAAGTGTATAAGGTCCAAAATAATTAAATAGTCACTGTCACGTGAACAAACTTTGCATAGATGAATAAAAGAAACTTTGCAATAATATCTTATTAAAGGGGTACTCCACTAGAAAACATTTTTTTTTTACATCAACTGGTGCCAGAAAGTTAAACAGATTTGTATATTACTTCTATTAAAAAATCCTAATCCTTCTAGTACTTATCAGCTGCTGTCTACTCCACAGGAAGTTCTTTTCTTTTTTTAATTTCTTTTCTGTCTGACCACATTGCTCTCTGCTGACACTTGCATTTTAGGAATTGTCTAGAGCAGGAGCAAATCCCCATAGGAAACCTGTCCTGCTCTAGACAGTTCCTGAAATGGACAGAGGTGTCAGCAGAGAGCACAGTGGTCATACAGAAATTAAAAAAAGAAAAGAACTTCCTGTGGAGCATACAGCAGCTAAGTACTGTAAGGATTGAGATTTTTTTTATTGAAGTAATTTACAAATCTGTTTAACTTTCTATCAGTTGATTTAATTCCCCCCCCCCCCCAGTGGAGTATCCCTTTTAAGCATAAATGCTTCTTTCTCCTGTTATCAAGCTTCCTTCCTCTTCCCCCCTCTCTTTTGAGATTGTATTCCACTGTGAAAATCAGCTCAGCTCAGCCCCGTGTTTGCAAGACAATCAAATACAAGTCTGTGAAGTTGAGAGGAGGGAGTTCCCCCACCAGCTCTGGGGGAATTGCAAATTATAGTTAAAGCCTGCAGAGCAGAAATCTGCTGAAAAATCCTCTATACAAGTCACATAATGACCAGAAACAGTGCTTCTCCTCATGTACATACACAGCTTATCCTGAAAAGTCACCGGAAATGACTGGTATATCTTTTCTCTTTTTGTTTCTCGCCTTGTTCAGGATCTTTGTTTGCTGCCAGTGAATGGAGTAAAACTTCCCTGACCTACTGTAATTGCTAACAATGTCGAACATTACGGACTGTGTCCACCACTATGCGATGGCTGTGGCCCATTCCTTGGTTAGGCTGGGTTCACCCCACGTTTTTCAAATACGGTTACCGTATACGGTTTTCCGCTAAAAAACGTATGGCAAAAACCATATGCAACCGTATACAACCGTATGACTCCAAATTAAAACGTATACGGTTTTTCCCGTATACAGTTCCAAAACGTATGTACGGTTCTATGCGTTTGCATCCGTTTTTGCTATTTTGTTGTAATTAGTTTTCCAGCAATTTAATAAAGTTACTATTGTTTTATTGAAATTCCAAAGGATGTGGGAGTGGGATGTCTGGGATGGATTCTAGAAAGATCTGCGCATGTGTCAACTCCAAAAACGGATTAGAAAAACCGCGTGCAACCGTATTCTGAAATTCTGTGTACGCTTCTCATACACAACAATGTTAAAAGAACCGCATACGGTTCGCATACGGTTTTCCAACCGGAGGCAAAAAAACGTGGTCGACAGCGTTTTTGCCTACGGTTGAAAAATCGGCAAAAACCGTATCCGAGGCAAAACGGATGCAACCGTACACAACATTTGGAATACGGTTTACAATGCATACGGTTTCGGATACGGTCGTATACGTTTTTTTTGCGGAAAACCGTATATGGTTACCGTTAGAGATGAGCGAACTTACAGTAAATTCGATTCGTCACGAACTTCTCGGCTCGGCGGTTGCTGACTTTTCCTGCATAAATTAGTTCAGCTTTCCGGTGCTCCGGTGGGCTGGAAAAGGTGGATACATTCCTAGGAAAGAGTCTCCTAGGACTGTATCCACCTTTTCCAGCCCACCGGAGCACCTGAAAGCTGAACTAATTTATGCAGGAAAAGTCAGTAACCGCCGAGCCGAGAAGTTCGTGACGAATCGAATTTACTGTAAGTTCGCTCATCTCTAGTTACCGTATTTTAAAAAACGTGGTGTGAACCCAGCCTTACGCAGGAGTGTGGCTGTGTCTGGCAGCGGCTCAGCTATGTGGGATGCAGTCGTAGCAGTTGTACTTAGGTCAGTGTTTCCCAACCAGGGTGCCTCCAGCTGTTGCAAAACTACAACTCCCAGCATGCCCGGACAGCCGAAGGCTGTCCGGGCATGCTGGGAGTTGTAGTTTTGCAACAGCTGGAGGCACCCTGGTTGGGAACAATCTTGTCTTAGATCACAACCTTCTAAAGACCGCTTCCTCCATCAGCGGGCTTACGAGAACAAGCCCTCTATGGGCGTCACGGATTCTCTGGTGAGAGAAGATGGGCGGAGTAGTGTCTGCATAAGTAGTAGTACCCCCACCCGTATGGAGGGAAGGAAGTGTAACTTGAGTCCGTGCTCAAGAGGCTGGACTATGGATATGAAGATCTAGGTTTGAGTGTTGAGCAACCTGCCCGGCTAGCTCAGTCGGTAGAGCATGAGACTCTTAATCTCAGGGTCGTGGGTTCGAGCCCCACGTTGGGCGGTGTCTTTTTTTTGCGTTAGTGATTTTTGAAAATGGTCTCTCCACATAGTTTATGATGTATATTACTTTACCTGTGTGTGTGTGTATATATTTATTTATATTTGCGGGGACATTCAAACCGTTTCCGCACTTTTTGCTGGAAATGGCGGAGACAGGAGTGGTGGTGATTGGTCATGTCTTATCAAGTCATGGCACTAGTTCTGTCTAGCAAGCCGGCTATCCTTGCAATTTAGTCCATGTCAGGAACTGTCCAGAGCAGGAGAGGTTCGCTATGGGGATTTGTTCCTGCGCTGGACAGTTCCTGACATGGACAGAGGTGTCAGCAGAGAGCACTGTGGTCAGACAGAAAAGAAATTCAAAAAGAAAAGAACTTCCTCTGTGTAGTATACAGCAGCCGATGAAGTACTGAAAGGGTTGAGATTTTTTAAAGAGAAGTAATTTATGAATCTGTTTTATTTTCTGGCCCCAGTTGATTTTAAAAACATTTCCACCGGAGTACCCCTTTAACCCCTTAAGGACTCAGCCCATTTTGGCCTTAAGGACTCAGACAATTTAATTTTTACGTTTTCATTTTTTCCTCCTCGCCTTCTAAAAATCATAACTCTTTTATATTTTCATCCACAGACTAGTATGAGGGCTTGTTTTTTGCGCGACCAGTTGTCCTTTGTAATGACATAACTCATTATATCATAAAATGTATGGCGCAACCAAAAAACACTATTTTTGTGGGGAAATTAAAACGAAAAACGCAATTTTGCTAATTTTGGAAGGTTTCGTTTTCACGCCGTACAATTTATGGTAAAAATGACATGTGTTCTTTATTCTGAGGGTCAATACGATTAAAATGATCCCATGATTATATACTTTTATATTATTGTTGCGCTTAAAAAAAATCACAAACTTTTTAACCAAATTAGTACGTTTATAATCCCTTTATTTTGATGACCCCTAACTTTTTTATTTTTCCGTATAAGCGGCGGTATGGGGGCTCATTTTTTGCGCCATGATCTGTACTTTTTTTTGATACCACATTTGCATATAAAAAACTTTTAATACATTTTTTATAATTTTTTTTTTTATAAAATGTATTATAAAAGTAGGAATTTTGGACTTTTTTTTTTTCGTTCACGCCGTTAACCGTACGGGATCATTAACATTTTATTTTAATAGTTCGGACATTTACGCACGCGGCGATACCGAATATGTCTATAAAAATTTTTTTTACGCTTTTTGGGGGTAAAATAGGAAAAAACGGACGTTTTACTTTTTTATTGGGGGAGGGGATTTTTTACTTTTTTTTAACTTTTACTTTTACATTTTTTTACATTTTTTTTTACACTTGAATAGTCCCCATAGGGGACTATTCATAGCAATACCATGATTGCTAATACTGATCTGTTCTATGTATAGGACATAGAACAGATCAGTATTATCGGTCATCTCCTGCTCTGGTCTGCTCGATCACAGACCAGAGCAGGAGACGCCGGGAGCCGCACGGAGGAAGGAGAGGGGACCTCCGTGCGGCGTTATGAATGATCGGATCCCCGCAGCAGCGCTGCGGGCGATCCGATCATTCATTCAAATCGCGCACTGCCGCAGATGCCGGGATCTGTATTGATCCCGGCACCTGAGGGGTTAATGGCGGACGCCCGCGAGATCGCGGGCCTCGGCCATTGCCGGCGGGTCCCTGGCTGCGATCAGCAGCCGGGATCAGCCGCGCATGACACGGGCATCGCTCCGATGCCCGCGGTTATGCTTAGGACGTAAATGTACGTCCTGGTGCGTTAAGTACCACCGCACCAGGACGTACATTTACGTCCTGCGTCCTTAAGGGGTTAAACAGTGTCAGTTCAGAAGTCGTATCATTTTTAATGTCTTTATACATTTCCAGGAGGAGTTAGGCTAAGTTTCTACTTGTTTTTTTTTTTGTGGCCCAAAAAAACATAAGAAAAAAAAATGCCAGAAAAAAACACCACGGCATTTTCCTGTGTTTGGCGTTTTTCCTTGCGTTTTTTTTGGCGTTTTTTGCATTTGGGAGGAAATTGCATTTTTGGCCCCTGTGGCGTTTTTTAGGTACCCAAAATTGGTTGGGTATGTAAAAAAATAAAAGAAATAAAAAGAAATGATGCAGTAGTGATGGGAAAAAAAAGGAATTTAACGAAATTTATATTTTATAAATTTTTTTTAATAAATTTTAATAAAATGTGTGTTTTTTTTGTTTAATTTTTTTTAGGTAGTACTACTACTCCCAGCATGGAACAGACTGTTCCATGATGGAAGTAGTAGTACCTGTACTAATAGACATATCGCCCCGGGTGTCAGTCGTGACACCCGATGCGATCGGCCATAATATAGCAGAGATGAGGAGCGGCTCTATACAGCGCTCACATCTCTGCACTATACTCCGTCCAGGGATGTGCATAGAACATCACTCATTCATATTTTCCGCCCAGAGTGGGGATTGGCCGGATGGTTGCAGCCAATCACAGCTCTCAGAGGGAAATATGAATGAGTGATGTTCCATTCATATCACTGGCCGGAGTATAGTGCAGAGATGCGAGCACTGTATAGAGCCGCTCCACAGCTCTGCAATACATAGGACGATCGCATCGAGTGTCAGGAGTGACATCCGCTGGGATCTGTCCATAACTGCAGGTACTACTACTCCCAACATGGAGCACTCTCTGCTCCATGCTGGGAGTGTAGTACGTGCAATAATAGACAGATCGCAGCAAGTGTCACTTCTGACACCTGTTGCGATCTGTCTATTAATGCAGGTACTACAGCTCTTAGCATTGAGCAGAGTGTGCTCCATGTTGGGAGCTGTAGTACCTGCAGTTATGGAAAGATCACAGCGGATGTCACTCCTGACACCCACTGCGATCCTCCTGTATAATGTATAGAAGCGGCCGCTCTTCTATGGTCCCCTGCACTGACGTATATATACACCTATTCATATTTCCCACAGAGAGCTGTGATTGGCCGGCCACATCTATACATTATACAGGAGGATCGCAAATGGCCCAGGTGATCTGTCAATTAGTACAGGTACTACTACACCCATCATGGAATGCAATGATACCATCCAATGGTACCCTCCGAAATTTTATTAAAAAAAGGTATCTCCATCACTTCTGTGGATCACTAAAGCCCAAAAAAGAATAAAAACCGCCTGCAAAAATGCCAAAGTTAAAACCCACATGTCGTTTTTTCTTGTAGTTTTTTCACTCCCATGGACTTCTTTGGGAGAAAAACGCCATGATTTTAAGGGAAAAAAACGCAATTGGCTCAACATGCTGCGACTTTGCAAAACCGCCAAGGAGCTAAAAAAAGAGTGAAAAAAACACCAAAAGGATTAAAAAAATACGCTAAAGTGAAAAACGTCAAGTAGAAAAAGAATTTCGCGATTTCTCATTGATTTACAGCTAACATCTGTCCGCAGCGTTTTTTGGCCGAAAAACGCCATGCGGCAGAATTGGCGTTTTTCTTGGCGTTCTTACCCCCCCCCCCAAAAAAAAAACAAGTAGAAACTTAGCCTAACAGAGGCTCAAAGTAGAGTTTTCAAAATAGCAATTTTTTTTTTTATTATCATGCTTAAAATAAGTATTTACACACTTTAAAGGGGTTATCCAGGAAAAAACTTTTTTATATATATCAACTGGCTCCAGAAAGTTAAACAGATTAGTAAATTACTTCTATTAAAAAATCTTAATCCTTTCAGTACTTATGAGCTTCTGAAGTTAAGGTTGTTCTTTTCTGTCTAAGTGATCTCTGATGACACGTGTCTCGGGAAACGCCCAGTTTAGAAGAGGTTTGCTATGGGGATTTGCTTCTAAACTGGGCGTTTCCCGAGACAGGTGTCATCAGAGAGCACTTAGACAGAAAAAGAACAACCTTAACTTCAGAAGCTCATAAGTACTGAAAGGATTAAGATTTTTTAATAGAAGTAATTTACTAATCTGTTTAACTTTCTGGAGCCAGTTGATATATAAAAAAAAGTTTTTTTCCTGGAAAACCCCTTTAACCCCTTAAGGTCCAAGGACGTACCGATACGTCCTTGGTCCTGCTCTCCTGATATAACGCGGGTTACACAGTAACCCCGCGTCATATCACTACGGGCCCGGCGCCATAGTGAAGCCGGGACCGGCCTCTAATAGCGTGCAGCGCCGATCGCGGCTAAAAGTGAAAGTTGCCGGCTAGCTCAGTCGGGCTGTTTGGGATAGCCGCGGCTAATCGCGGCATCCCGAACAGCTGACAGGATTGCGGGAGGGCCCCTACCTGCCTCCTCGCTGTCCGATCGCCGAATGACTGCGCAGTGCCTGAGATCCAGACATGAGCAGTCATGCGGCAGAATCATTGATCACTGGTTTCTTATGATAAACCAGTGATCAATGATGAAGATCAGTGTGTGCAGTGTTATAGGTCCCTATGGGATAACAATGATCAGTGTGTGCAGTGTTATAGGTCCCTATGGGATAACAATGATCAGTGTGTGCAGTGTTATAGGTCCCTATGGGATAACAATGATCAGTGTGTACAGTGTTATAGGCCCCTATGGAATAATAATGATCAGTGTGTGCAGTGTTATAGGTCCCTATGGGAGCTATAACACTGTAAAAAAAAAGTGAAAAAAAAGTGAATAAAGATCATTTAACTCCTCCCCTATTAAAAGTTTGAATCACCCCCCTTTTCCAATAAAAAAAAACAGTGTAAATAAAAATAAACATATATGGTATCGCCGCGCGCGGAAATGTCCGAATTATAAAAATATATCATTAATTAAACCGCTCGGTCAATGGCGTGTGCGCTAAAAAATTCCAAAGTCCAAAATAGTGCATTTTTGGTCACTTTTTATATCACTTAAACATGAATAAAAAGTCCTAATGAATAAAAAGATCAATAAGTCCTATCAATGCAAAAATGGTACCGTTAAAAACTTCAGATCACGGCGCAAAAAATTTGCCCTCATACCGCCCCATACACGGAAAAATAAAAAAGTTATAGGGGTCAGAAGATGACAATTTTAAACGTATTAATTTTCCTGCATGAAGTTATGATTTTTTCCAGAAGTCCGACAAAATCAAACCTATACAAGTAGGGTATCATTTTAATCGTATGGACCTACAGAATAAAGATAAGATGTCATTTTTACCGAAATATTTACTACGTAGAAACGGAAGCCCCCAAAAGTTACAAAATGGCGTTTTTGTTTCAATTTTGTCGCACAATGATTTTTTTTTCCGTTTCACCGTAGATTTTTGAGCAAAATGACTGATGTCATTACAAAGTAGAATTGGTGGCGCAAAAAATAAGCCATGATATGGATTTTTAGGTGCAAAATTGAAAGAGTTATGATTTTTTAAAGGCAAGGAGCAAAAAACGAAAATGCAAAAACGGAAAACCCCCCGGTCCTTAAGGGGTTAAGAGCCCCCGCTGCACACATCACCCCTGTATTTTGTGCATATGCTGCTGGGTAGGAAATAACAGCGATTAAATATATCTGACCAATATTTAGGTGTGTCAGAGCGAGCCGAAAACTTCTATTCTCGTCTGAACGCTTCCTCCACGCCCCGAATCTTGTGAACTAGCATCTAACACTTCTGGTTAGCCTCAATATTGCAACCCTAGAGCCATTTCTCTCATAGGAAATCTTGTATTCAGTCATCGGTGACCGCGTCCACGTGTCTATTAAAAGAAACCGCTCATAAGTCATCTATAAACGGTTGTTTAGAGTGAATAAAAAACATAAAAAAAAATTGTTTTCTAATATTTTACTTCTGAGCTGAGATATGATCATTTGAATTTACAGGCCGAAAGCCTGAGGCTGTAGTACTGAGAGGCTCTGATGTGTGTGAGGTGAAGCGTTGTCATGGTAACCTTTCCAGCTTAACAGCAACCTGTTCCTGATAAGCCAGTGTTTTTCAAACCAGCATGCCTCCAGCTGTTGCAAAACTACAATTCCCAGCGTGCCCGGACAGCCGAAGGCTGTCCGGGCATGCTGGGAATTGTAGTTTTGCAACAGCTGGTGGCACACTGGTTGAGAAATACTGCGATAAGCCATTCCAACTTAAAGGGGTACTCCAGTGGGAAAACATTTTTTTTAAACTGATGCCAGAAAGTTACACAGATTTGTAAATTACTTCTATTAAAAAAATCTTTATCCTTCCAGTACTTATTAGCAGCTGTATGCTAAAGAGGAAATTATTTACTTTTTGCCTTTATTTTTTGTCTTGTCCACCTCTGTCAGGAACTGTCCAGAGCAGCATAGGTTTGAAATGGGGATTTTCTCCTGCTCTGGACAGTTCCTGATACGGACAGAGGTGTCAGCAGAGAGCACTGTGGACAAGACAAAAAATAAATTAAAAAAGAGCAGAATTTCCTCTGTAGCAAATAGCTGCTAATAAGTACTGAAAGGATAAAGATTTTTTAATAGAAGTCATTTACAAATCTGTTTAACTTTCTGGCACCAGTTAAAAAAATAAAAATAAATAAATTTCCACCGGAGTACCCCTTTAACAGCAACCTTCTCCCAATAAGTGAGTGTTTCCCACCCAGTGTGCCTCCAGCTGTTGCAAAACTACAGCTCCCAGCATGTAAGTGTTTCCCACTCTCAGTGTGCCTCCAGCTGTTGCAAAGACAGTCTGGGCATGCTGGGAATTGTAGTTTTGCAACAGCTAGAGGCACACTGGTTGGAAAACACTGCGAAAGGCCATTCCAACGTAGCAAAATAAGGCAACAGGAAACGGATTTTGCTTTATGGCATACAGCAGCATCCATTTTTAACATCCGTAAAGATATACATTTATTTCCTTTTCAAGTATATCAAACCACTGTATATTGTGTTTTGTTTTCTGTGTAGGAACTAATCAGGCTAGATCTAGCCAAAAGACAATACAATACTGACATCTGCAGGTCAAAACTGGTACAGCACCTGATTATAAAACTCAGTAGATTAAAGGGGTACTCCGGTGGACAATAGATGGTTTTAAATCAACTGGTGTCAGAAAGTTAAACAGATTTGTAATTGTCTGTAGAAATATATATATTAGGGCTCAGGGTTTGAGACAACTGGACAGGTTGTGTTTCAAGTAATATTTCAATTTATTAATAATATATAGTGTGACAATAGAATATACGATAAAATGTAAATAGCAGCAACTGCGTCTCACAGGGCCCTTGTGTAGGCGCAGCACCAACTATTAAGAACTATAACATGTGTATAGTACAGTATATAAAATATAAAAATATACTTGTAAAGAATTGTTAAAAACATAAAATATAGAGACCACCATAAACATATATAGAGAGAGGGATCTGGGTGGGAAAGTTTTAGTCCATCCACAATGGTCAATTATCTCCTCTCTTAAAAAAGTCCTGCTAATATAGACAGATTCCGGTATTTTAGTAACCAATGGCAACCATAAGGTTAGTAACCCGTAGCAACCGTTCAGATGAGTCCGGCTATTGTGGTAGTTAGCACTTCAACGTTTAAGTAGAAGATCTACTTGCTATTTGTAGACAATATTCAACATGAACAGCTAGTGTGCAGTCACTGTTAATATGCATGCATATTTGTATGATACTTTGTATCTCACCGCTCCCGGACACTGATGCGCTGGACTTCACGGGGATGCTGCGATCTCCTCCTGATGCGCTGTGTAATCCCGCAGTGTGTTAGCGCTGAGTAGCTGTCTTGGTAAGCGGCAGCATCACCGGAGACTCGGCCGTCTCCCACAGTGGTGATGTTGGTAGATGGTGGGTTGCGGGTGGTGTTGTCGCAGCGGTTCTGTGGATAGGCACGTACATGTGCCGGTGGCGTCCTCGTGGCAGCAAGGCGCGGATGTCTCCTTCACCGGGTGTCGGGTGATTGACAGTTTATTATCCGGTATCGGACTGCTATTTAATGAGCAGGGCAAGTACACTGGTGGTCTCAATAGGTATTGAGGGGACGCTGGACGCGTTTCAGGACTGTCTCAGTCCTTTCTTCTTAGCTGCTGGGAGTTGTAGTTTTGCAACAGCTGGAGGTGCTCTGGTTGGGAAACACTGGTATAGGTTAAGGTGCAACATTCCGGGAGTTGAAGGATTGGTTGGATAAATACCGGCCATAGCATTGCTGGTATTTTTAATATAAAAATACCAGCAGGATGGCCAAAATACCGGCCAGGTGGCAACCCTAATTGGGTGCAGCAATTTGAAACCACTGGGTGCTTATGTCATTGGAAAAGTCTGGGCAACCCAAGGACTATGCTAGAGACAGTGGATAGGCTTCAAGCCGCGTACGAGCACAGTCCTAGAAGTCGACCAGGCGGACTAGTATGGAACTACAGATGCCACAAACCACGACATGGCGCCTCTTAGGCTGCATTCACACCACGTTTTGTACATACGGGTGCCGGATCCGTCGGGGGGAGGGGCAAACCGGGCACTCCCGTACCCCAGCGGAATCAGCCCGTGACTCCATTTACTTTAATGAGCCGACCGGAGTCAAACGGTGACTCCGGTCGGCTCAGTTTTGACCCGTATCCAGTTTTGGACCGGACCTAAAACCGTAGTATACTATGGTTTTAGGGCCGATCAGGAAACCGCATACGGGTCAAAACTGAGCCGACCGGAGTCACCATTTGACTCGGTCGGCTCATTAAAGTAAATGGAGTCACGGGCTGATTCCGCTGGGGTACGGGAGCGCCCGGTTTGCCCCTCCCCCCGCTGGATCCGGCACCCGTATGTACAAAACGTGGTGTGAATGCAGCCTTACAAGCCATAGGGTATGTTCACACTACGAAATTTATTCGCTAAATTTCCACAGTGGATCCATGACCTTCCTACACGGAGCAGAAATCATCCAAATTCGCGCTTATGTCCGTGCCAGTCTGCTGCGGACATAAGCGCCGTCCTATTGACAGGGAGAAATTCCCTGGCAGATTTCACCGGCAGACTGCACATGGTCAATCTTCTGCCGGAATCAAACTCCTCGGCTAGGGAACTTAGCAACATATGAATTAAAGAGTACCTCTCATGAGGGGCGTTCTCATGGGAAGGGGCGTTCCCCAGCAGACCTGACATCATCTGAAGCCATACAGGGGAGAACTTCCTCCCTCACTCTACTACACACAGCCCAGAGCAGTTTAGTGTGAGATGAGCTATGATTGGCTAAGGCTGTACCCCAATCCCATAAAAAACAACAGTGTAAATAAAAATAAACATATGTGGTATCGCCGCATGCAAAAATGTTCGAGTTATAAAAATAGATTGTTAATTAAACCGCAAGGTCAATGGCGTACACGTAAAAAAATTCCTAAGTCCAAAATAGTGCATTTTTGGTCACTTTTTATATCATGAAAAAATGAATAAAAAGCGATCAATAAGTGCAATCAATAAGTCCGATCACGGCGCAAAAAAATGAGCCCTCATACCGCCCCATATGTGGAAAAAGAAAAAAGTTATAGGGGTCAGAAGATGACAATTTTAAACGTATACATTTTCCTGCATGTAGTTTTGATTTTTTCCAGAAGTGCGACAAAATTAAACCTGTATAAGTAGGGGATCATTTTAATCGTATGGACCTACAGAATAAAGAGAAGGTGTTACGGTATTTTTACCAAAAAATGTACTGCGTACAAACGGAAGCCCCCAAAAATTACAAAATGGCGTTTTTTTTTTTCAATTTTGTCTCACAATGATTTTTTTTCCGTTTAGCCATAGATTTTTGGGTAAAATGACTGACGTCAGTCAACGGCTGTCCGGGCATGCTGGAAGTTGTAGTTTTGCAACAGCTGGAGGCACCCCTGGTTAGGAAACACTGACCTATACTATATACTACTATATAGTCCAACATGCTGGGAGTTGAAGTTTTTACAACAGCTGGAGGCACCCCTGGTTTGGAAATACTGACCTATACCATATACTACTACATAGCCCAACATACAGCAGCTGAGCCACAGGCTGTATCAGGGCATGCTGGGAGTTGTAGTTAGTAACTAACTGCAACTCCCAATTTTGCTTAAAAGAAAAAAGAAAAGAAAAAGGGATCAAAAAGTCCCATCAAAACAAAAATGGTACTGTAAAACTACAGATCGGGGCGCAAAAAAATGAGGCCTCATACAGGCCCATATAAGGAGAAATAATAAGGTTATAGGGGTCAGTATAGGACAAAATTTCTCCTGCATAAGTGTATCCTGTGATGTCACATACTGTGAAGCACATTTCTAATTTGGCTCTTGAAAATTATTTTGTTATTGATTGCTATGGGCTGTGCTTTGGTTGCTATGGACTGTGTTGTGATTGGTTGCGATGGGCTGTGCTTTGGTTGCTATGGACTGTGTTGTGATTGGTTGCGATGGGCTGTGCTTTGGTTACTATGGACTGTGTTGTGATTGGTTGCTATGTGCTGTGCTGTGACTGGTTGCTATGGGCTGTATTGTGGCTGGTTGCTATGGGCTGTGCTTTGGTTGCTATGGACTGTTTTGTGATTGGTTGCTATGGGCTGTGCTGTAAATGGTTGCTATGGGCTGTGCTTTGGTTGCTATGGACTGTGTTGTGATTGGTTGCTATGGGCTGTGCTTTGATTGTTTGCTCTGGACTGTGTTGTGATTGGTTGCTATGGGCTGTGCTTTGATTGTTTGCTCGGGACTGTGTTGTGATTGGTTGCTATGTGCTGTGCTGTGACTGGTTGCTATGGGCTGTATTGTGGCTGGTTGCTATGGGCTGTGCTTTGGTTGCTATGGACTGTTTTGTGATTGGTTGCTATGGGCTGTGCTGTAAATGGTTGCTATGGGCAACTAAGCCAGCTTTGCTTTAATTGGCAGCCACTGGTCATTTACCACTGATGCTATCACAGAGCTAGGTGCAGACTGATCTGCCCATTGGCCATCATTGACAATTTTTTTGTGGTTTGTTGAGTTTCCTACAAATTTTTTTTCATTAAAAAGTACCGGTCACCAAATAAACTGTCCTAATTACACAAGGAACACTATATTTAAAGTTTTATTTGGTGACAAGTACTCTTTAAAGGAGTACTCCACTGCCCAAGCATTTGGAACATTTTGTTCCGAACACTGGGTGCGTGCGGTGGGGGTCTTGACGTCATGTCTTGCCCCCTCAATGCAAGTCTATGGGAGGGGGCGAGGGGGTGATGTAACGAGTGGGCGTGGCCATGATGTCACAACCCCTGCAGCCCGCAGCCATTGTTTGGAACAGAATGTTCCGATCGCTGGTGCAGTGGAGTACCCCTGTTGGAGCTATGGAGCTTGTCAACCACTCTTTGAATTCCACTTCAGCTAAAGGGGTCCAATGTTTTTGTCACCATTGTACACATGGGACATATAAATCATTATATTCTAATAAGTAGTTTGTGAATTTTTCCAAAAAGAAATAGACCCCAGTGGAAAGTGTTTGGCATCAAAGTCACCACCAGATGGGGTCGTCTTCTGCTGGATCTTTGGGGTCCAATACTTTTTCAGAGCCGAGATCCACCACCGTGTGCTCTCCTGCTCTAGTGAGCGGGTCTGACCTTGGCCTTGGCAGTACCTCACACTTGTGCCATATTAACCAGTTCTAGTACATAACACTTTAGGCGGAGAGCCTCGTTGAGCACAGTCATTATTGACTCAAGTGACGTCCTAAATGTTTTTTATTTACCACACCCAAATTCTGCTCTAATAACTAGACACATTAGACAACCAGAACATAAGACACAGTGTCAACCATGAGAATGTTCTGTGCCACCTTGTATTTGCATATTGCTGTGTATAGAGGATATCAGGCTGTTCAGATAGGTGTGATGTAGGGGCGGACTGACAGGTTGGGCACTGCCCGAGGGCCCGGGTGTGAGGGGGGGCCCGCATACGGCAGGAATTGCTGCTTCTTAAGATCAGGGAGCATGCAAGCTGGATATATATACACACCTCCAGCTGACATGCTCCCTGATCTTTTAACACTAATGCAGGAGGAAAGTAAGGAGGGGGGACATGTTTCTAGGGGTATATAGGACAGAGGCATTATATCTTACTTAAAGGGGTAGTCCAGTGGTGAAAAACTTATCCCCTATCCTAAGGATAGGGGATAAGTTTGAGATCGCGGGGGGTCCGACCGCTGGGGCCCCCTGCGATCTCTCTGTACGGGGCCCCGGCTCTCCGCCCAGATAGCGGGTGTCGACCCCCGCACGAAGCGGCGGCCGACACGCCCCCTCAATACATCTCAATGGCAGAGCCGGAGATTGCCGAAGGCAGCGCTTCGGCTCTGCCATAGAGTTGTATTGAGGGGGCGTGTCGGCCGCCGCCTCGTGCGGAGGTCGACACGCCCCCTTCCCGCTGGCTGTCGGGGCTCTGTACAGGAGATCGCAGGGGCCCCAGCGGTCGGACCCCCGCGATCTGCAACTTATCCCCTATCCTTAGGATAGGGGATAAGTTGCTCACCACTGAGTCACCACTGGACTACTCCTTTAAAGGGATACAATGATCCCTCAACTTACAATGGCCTCAACATACAATAGTTTCAACATACAATGGTCTTTTCTGGACCATTGTAACTTAAAACCAAACTCAACATACAATGTACAGACAGTCCAGATCTGTGAAACCTGGCAATGGCTGAAAGAACCGACCAATCAGATTGAGCATTCACTGGTAAAACGCCTGTATTACTGAAGTGTATGCATTGACTGGCTGTCCGGTGGTGCCCCCTACAGTACAGGGAGGTATTACATGTTCTGTACTCTTTACCTGTGCCACAGTTAGCTGCTCCTTTGGACACCAGGTGAGGGCGGCTCCATTTTACTTTTTTTAGGACACTGTGTACTGTACAGGACCCTGAAGAAGCTCCTGTCCTCTACATAAACAGTGATTACAGCTCCAGCAGATCTTTTATTACTTTTATTTGTAAGGATTTGCTTTATCTATATTAGCTATACAGTGACCCCCCGACCTACGATGGCCCCGACATATGATGAAATCGACATACGATGCTTTTTTATGTTGGGGCCATCGCATTAAGTGCTATCCTGCAGCGCCAAATGCTTAAGCTGCTGCCGGATAGCAGCTTAATGTTCCCCGTGTGGTGCGGTAAGTATTACTTACCCCTCCACGATGCTCCGGGGTGCCCTCCGGGTCCAGCGCTGGTCCTCCGGCGTCTTCTCAGCCCTCTCCGATGACGTCAATACGCTGCTGCGCACGCCATCCAATAGGAATGGCGTACGCAGCGGCGTAATGACGTCGCTACGCAGGCCCAGTAAGGCCTTGCGGAAGACAGAAGAGGACAGGAGAAGACAGAAGAGGACCGGAGAAGACAGAAGAGGACCGGAGAAGACAGAAGAGGACCGGAGAAGACAGAAGAGGACCGGAGAAGACAGAAGAGGACCGGAGAAGACAGAAGAGGACCGGAGAAGACAGAAGAGGACCGGAGAAGACAGAAGAGGACAGGAGAAGACAGAAGAGGACCGAAGAAGACTGCGGAGAGCCCAGCGGAGGCCCAGGATCACCATCGGGAGCGGCGGGGACACCATCTCGAGCGGCGGGGACAGGTGAGTACAGCTTCATATACTTTACATTGCACAGATCCCTCAACATACGATGGATTCGACAAACGATGACTCTTATGTATACTTATTTTTCTTTAATCCTCACTTTTCCTATTTTTGGATGACATTTTGGGGCTTCAGAACCAATTACCAGGTGTCCATAGAGTTATGGTCTCAACATGCAATGTTTTCAACATACAATGGTCATCCTGGAACCAATTAATATTGTAACTTGAGGGACCACTGTACTCCACTGGAAAACATTTTTTTTTAAATCAACTGATGTCATAAAGTTAAAGGGTACGTTTCATCATAAAAACTTTTGATATATTATAGATTAGTGTATCCAGAATAACTTTCAAATTGCATGTTATTAAAAAATATGCTTCTTTCTATTTAATTTTCCACAAAATGACCACTAGAGGTCTCCCTACCAGTCCTGGCCGCAAGCCCTTTTTATAGATTTCAGACTCATGCTGGAGTCCTAAATCTCAGACTGCAGCCGGGACACAGACAAGCTCAGCTGGCAGCTCTGAATCTTCTCCTCTCTGTTTACAACTGAGCAGAGAGAAGAAAGATCAGAGCTCAGATAGTAAAATGAATGAGGGCATGTAGTAAGGCAGAGTCTGGAGTATACCCTGCTGTACTATGAGCCCATTGCTGGCTCCTGCCTATCTGATTGACAGGCAGGGAGCAGTGCTGAGCTTGTCTGTGTCCCAGCTGCAGTCTGAGATTTAGGACTCCAGCATGAGTCTGAAATCTATAAAAAGGGCTTGCGGCAAGGACTGGTAGGGAGACCCCTAGTGGTCATTTTTTCAAAGTGGAAAATTAAATAGAAAGAAGCATATTTTTTAATAACATGCAATTGGAAAGTTATTCTGCATACATTAATCTATAATATATCAAAAGTTTTTTTTTAATTAAAGGTACCCTTTAAACAGATTTGTAAGTTACTTCTATTTAAAAATCTTAATCCTTCCAGTACTTATCAGCTGCTGTATGCTCCACAGGATTTCCTTTCTTTCTGACCACAGTGCTCTCTGCTGACACCTCTGTCCATGTCAGGAACTGTCCAGAGCAGGAGAGATTTGCTATGGGGATTTGCTCCTACTCTGGACAGTTCCTGACATGGACAGAGGTGTCAGCAGAGAGCACTGTGGTCAGACAGAAAGGAAATTCAAAAAGAAAAGAACTTCCTGTGGAGCATACAACAACTGATAAGTACTGGAAGGATTAACATTTTTAAATATAAGTAATTAAGTTTAACTTTCTGGCACCAGTTAATTAGAAAGCAAACGTTTTCCAGCAGAGTACCCCTTTAAGTGCAGGAACTTCTCCCCTTCACAATCTGTGTAGGAGAGTGCTTAAAGGGGTTCTCCACCATAAGGTGATTTTAGTACATACCTGGCAGACAGTAATGGACATGCTTAGGAAGGATCTGCGCTTGTCTTGGGGCTAAATGGCTATGCTGTGAGATTACCATAACACTGAGGCTAATCTTTTTGTGAACTGGGTATATCCTGTTGGAGTTCGGTCGTTTAACCCCTTAACGACAATGGACGTAAATGTACACCATGGTGACGTGGTACTTAGCGCACCATGACGTACATTTACACGACGACATGATCGCGAGCACCGGAGTGGTGCTCGCGTCATACCCGGCAGGTCCCGGCTGATATCAGCAGCCAGGGACCCGCCGGTAATGGCGGACATCCGTGATTGCGCGGATGTCTGCCATTAACCCCTCCGATGCCGTGATCAATACAGATCACAGCATCTGCGGCATTGCGGTAGTTTGAATGGACGATCGGATCGCCCGCAGCGCTGCCGAGGGGATCCGATCATCCAGCATGACGGCCGGAGGTCCCCTCACCTTGCTCCGGCCGTCTCCCGGGGTCTTCTGCTCTGGTCTGAGATCGAGCAGACCAGAGCAGAAGATCACTGATAATACTGAGCAGTGCTGTGTCCTATACATAGCACTGCACAGTATTAGCAATCAAACGATTGCAATGAATAGTCCCCTGTGGGGACATAAAAAGTGTAAAAAAATGTAAAATAAAAAAGTAAAAAAATTTGAAAAATCCCCTCGCCCAAAAAGTAAAACGTCCGTTTTTCCCCATTTTACCCCCAAAAAAGCGTAAAAAAAACCCCACATATTTGGTATTGCCGCGTGCATAAAAGTCTGAACTATTGAAATATATTGTTAATTATCCTGTACAGTGAACGGCGTAAACGTAAAAAAAATTAAAAAAGTCAAAAATTGCTGCTTTTTTTGTCATATTTTATTAAACAAAAAAATTTATAAAAAATGAATAAAAAGTAAAACCTAAGCAAAAGTGGTACTGATAAAAACTACAGATCATGGCGCAAAAAATGAGCCCTCATATCGCCCCATATACGGAAAAATGAGAAAGATATAGATGGTCAAAATAGGGCAATTTCAAACATACTAATTTTGTTAAAATGGTTTGAGATTTTTTTTAAGCGGTACAATTATAGAAAAGAATATAATCATGGTTATCATTTTAATTGTATTGACCCACAGAATAAAGAAAACATGTCATTTTTACCGGAAAGTGTAGAGCGTGAAAACAAAACCTTCCAAAATTTGCTAAATTGCGGTTTTCTATTAAATTTTCCCACATAAATAATATTTATTTGGTTGCGCCATACATTTTATGGTAAAATAAGTGATGTCATTACAAAGTACAATTGGTGACGCAAAAAACAAGTCCTCATATGGGTCTGTGGATGGAAATATAAGAGAGTTATGATTTTTAGAAGGCGAGGAGGAAAAAACGAAAATGCAAAAATAAAATTGGCCTGGTCCTTAAGGGGTTAAACTACATATCCCATGATCCATTGTTTGAAAGTGTGAGGTCACTTTCCTTACTCCAACACATCCGCCACCCATCCCAATTAAACACAAAAGAGTTGATTTCCATTCAAAAGAACAGTGTTTTCTCACCAGGGTGCCTACAGCTGTTGCAAAATAATCTCTTTCCCACCCAGCTTTCGCTCCCCCCATTGAAGCAGACAGGCTCCCTTTGCACACCTGACTAGTGATGTAATGTCTCTATGCACCGCAACCTGGGAAAACTTGTTACCTGAGTGATTTTGTATGCTGTTATGAGAAGAATTGTGAGAAAACCGTCACACACAGGTACAGACACTATATTATGGACTACACTAACTTTACAGCCTGGAATTCCTGGAATACCCCTTTAAGGACCTGAGTCACATGACCCGCAGGTCCTTAAATGGGCACTGTCACCAACTTTATTTTTTGATATGTTGTAGTACTTATGTACTACAACATATCTCTAATATACTTTTATTTTTATTTTTTTAAATTAAAATGCTTTAATTTACATTTGAAAACCGGCCACTAGGGGTCTCCCTCCTAGTGGCCGGCTGCAGCCTGGCGTGACGTCACGCCTGAAAAAGGACTGATGCGGCCGGGCATCGGTCCTTTTTCATTCAGCCTGCGCTCGCTCCCTGCCTGTCAATCAGACAGGCAGGGAGCGAGCGCATTGGCTCCCCAGCCACTGGCTGGGAGGCCACTCCTCCCGCACATCGCTGTCGCCGCCGCTGTCCCTGCACGCCCGCTGCTGGACTCTGTAGTAAGTGTATGAGGGAGGGGGGTTTGTGATGGAGGGAACGGGGTATGCGGGGGTGGGGGGCGGTTTGTGTTGGAGGGAACGGGGTATGGCACGGGGGGAGGGAGACGGAGGGGACGGGCTAGCGCCGCATGTAACTAATAGTTTATCTACGCAGGGTGCAATAGCTGGAGGCACCCTGTGTAGATGAACTAAGGGCGGAAGTCCCCCCCAGCAGGCATCAGTGACGTGGTGCCTGCTGGGGAGGTCTGCCTGGTAGTGAGCACACTGCCAGGCAGACAAAAGGCATTTTTAATATAGTAAAAATTAAAATTAAAAGCAGGGAGGGGGTTAGGGATAGATTGGCAATAGGCAGGGACAGAAAAAAAAATAGGATGGTGGGAGCTACTCTTTAAGCCTTACTGTGCAGGAAGAAGAGAAGTAAGAGGTGTGTGTGTGGTCATTATTCTGTTGTTACACCATGTCTTATCCTCCAGTCACCTCAAGAGCTGCACTCATTATTCTGTTGTTACACCATGCCTTATCTTTTAGTCACCTCCAAAGCTGCACTCATTATTTTGTTGTTACACCATGTCTTATCCTTTAGTCACCCCTAAAGCTGCATTCCTACTTTGTTTTTACACCATATCTTATCCTCCTGTCACCTCCAGCGCTGCAGCTACTATTCTGCTGTTACATCATTTATATTATCCTCCTGTCACCTCCGGAGCTGCAGCCACTATTCTGCTGTTACATCATTTATATTATCCTCCTGTCACCTCCAGCGCTGCAGCTACTATTCTGCTGTTACATCATTTATATTATCCTCCTGTCACCTCCGGAGCTGCAGCCACTATTCTGCTGTTACATCATTTATATTATCCTCCTGTCACCTCCGGAGCTGCAGCCACTATTCTGCTGTTACATCATTTATATTATCCTCCTGTCACCTCCAGCGCTGCAGCTACTATTCTGCTGTTACATCATTTATATTATCCTCCTGTCACCTCCGGAGCTGCAGCCACTATTCTGCTGTTACATCATTTATATTATCCTCCTGTCACCTCCGGAGCTGCAGCCACTATTCTGCTGTTACATCATTTATCTTATCCTCCTGTCACCTCCGGAGCTGCAGCCACTATTCTGCTGTTACATCATTTATATTATCCTCCTGTCACCTCCGGAGCTGCAGCCACTATTCTGCTGTTACATCATTTATATTATCCTCCTGTCACCTCCGGAGCTGCAGCCACTATTCTGCTGTTACATCATTTATATTATCCTCCTGTCACCTCCGGAGCTGCAGCCACTATTCTGCTGTTACATCATTTATATTATCCTCCTGTCACCTCCGGAGCTGCAGCCACTATTCTGCTGTTACATCATTTATATTATCCTCCTGTCACCTCCGGAGCTGCAGCCACTATTCTGCTGTTACATCATTTATATTATCCTCCTGTCACCTCCGGAGCTGCAGCCACTATTCTGCTGTTACATCATTTATATTATCCTCCTGTCACCTCCGGAGCTGCAGCCACTATTCTGCTGTTACATCATTTATATTATCCCCCTGTCACCTCCGGAGCTGCAGCCACTATTCTGCTGTTACATCATTTATATTATCCTCCTGTCACCTCCAGAGCTGCAGCCACTATTCTGCTGTTACATCATTTATATTATCCCCCTGTCACCTCCAGAGCTGCAGCCACTATTCTGCTGTTACATCATTTATATTATCCTCCTGTCACCTCCAGAGCTGCAGCCACTATTCTGCTGTTACATCGTGTCTGATCCTCCAGTCACCTCCAGAGCTGCTCTCACTATTCTGTGTCTATGAAGGCTGGGCACACAGTGGCCCCTTGAACGTCTATTTCCCGGGGGCACCATGAGGTGTCAGTCAGTGTGATGCCCATGAGGTTTCATTTACTGCACATATGTTTATGTCAAATCACTTGTATTTCATTATCATTAGAACAGAGGAGCATTTATATACATCACTTGGCATTCGCTGTGTTCCCAGAAGACCCCTTTATGGCAGAGGATTTACAGATATGGACTAAATATAGATATGTTGTACATGACCTGGCTGTTATAGTAGGAGGTAAAATGTATTATATACATTGGGATAAAGCGTGGTGCAGAGAACTCCTGAGAATAGTCCGTGAGATGAAAATGGCGCAAACTCCTACACCGGACAGGTAGCTTTCTTTACACATCTAATATGAGATAGATATGAGATAGATAGATAGATAGATAGATAGATATGAGATAGATAGATATGATATAGATAGATAGATATGAGATAGATAGATAGATAGATATGAGATAGATAGATAGATAGATAGATAGATATGAGATAGATAGATAGATAGATATGAGATAGATAGATATGAGATAGATAGATATGAGATAGATAGATAGATAATAGATAGATAGATATGAGATAGATAGATAGATAGATATGAGATAGATAGATATGAGATAGATAGATAGATATGAGATAGATAGATATGAGATAGATAGATAGATATGAGATAGATAGATATGAGATAGATAGATAGATAGATATGAGATAGATAGATATGAGATAGATAGATAGATATGAGATAGATAGATAGATAGATAGATAGATATGAGATAGATAGATAGATATGAGATAGATAGATAGGTAGATATGAGATAAATAAATACATAGATAGATATGAGATTTGATAGATAGAAATAGATAGATATGAGATAGATAGATATGAGATAGATAGATATGAGATAGATAGATAGATATGAGATAGATAGATGGATAGATAGATAAGAGATAGATAGATAGATAGATAGATATGAGATAAATAAATAGATAGATATGAGATTTGATAGATAGAAATAGATAGATATGAGATAGATAGATAATAGATAGATATGAGATAGATAGATAATAGATAGATAGATAGATAGATATGAGATTTGATAGATAGATATGAGATTTGATAGATAGAAATAGATAGATATGAGATAGATAGATAGATAGATATGAGATTTGATAAATAGATATGAGATAAATAGATAGATATTAGATAGATAGATATTAGATAGATATCAGATGGAAATATATAGAATATATAGATGTTACTTCCTGAGCAGGTGGGATGACTTGTGGAGGTCTTCTAGATCCCTAAGCTTATAAAGGACCTTGTGTATATGCCTCTTGTGTCCACCCTATATTCCAGCCCTGTATATCCATGTGAATTAGAAGGATTGTTCGTATTTTCCCTTACTCTAACATCCTCCCATTTGAACAAATCGCACTGGTTTCCTGTTCCTGCAGGTCAGACATATCATCCCCCTTTGGACCTCCGCGTCCCCATAGCTGCAGGTTGTGTTACGTTGTTTTGTACAGGTACTGACGATAAATTCTTTTCTACTTCGGACGTTTTTCATGCCGGTGATGCCTTTGCAGATGTTCTCCAGGTTTCTTGGAAATGTATGGATGAAGCTCTGCGTCTCCTGGCATTGTCCTTGCATAGCGGCAGAACAGATGATAACTGGGGAGCGGGCAATGTGGTTCCTCTTGAAGTCTTCCCATTTTGGGCCAGTGGACATGGTCAGGTTTGGAAGGGCGAAGAGGAGCCCGAATAACAGGAGCATTGAAGATGTAGAGGACATTGTTGGTGGAAAGGTCTGTGGAGGGAAATACATGGTAAACACTATAAGGATATCATCCAATATATAGAATAAACCATTACACCATTGTCACCGCCTCCTCGCCCTCAACTTCTCCACCCGGCATCTATAACCAGCCTTAAAGGGGTGCTCCGGTGGAAAACATTTTTTTTTTTTAAATGAACTGGTGCCAGAAAGTTAAACAGATTTGTAAATTACTTCTATTAAAAAATCTTTACTCTTCCAGTACTTTTTAGCAGCTGTATGCTACAGAGGAAATTCTTTTATTTTTGAATTTCCTTTTTTGTCTTGTCCACAGTGCTAACTGCTGACACCTCTGTCCATGTCAGGAACTGTCCAGAGCAGCATAGGTTTGCTATGGGGATTTTCTCCTGCTCTGGACAGTTCCTGATACGGGCATCAGGTGTCAGCAGAGAGCACTGTGGACAAGACAAAAAATAAATAAATAAATAAATAAAGAAAATAATTTCCTCTGTAGCATACAGCTGCTAAAAAGTACTGGAAGGGTAAAGATTTTTTTAATAGAAGTCAATTACAAATCTGTTTAACTTTCTGGCAGCGGTTGATTTAAAATAAATAAATAAATAAATAAATGTTTTCCACCGGAGTACCCTTGAAAAGACAGTTGAAAACACAACAATTGGGCTTAAGACATAATAAAATCCATTTTACTAAGGAATGCGCAAAGTGAATAAACGATATAAAGTGAATCAATAATACAAAAAATTACGCAAAAAGGAACAAAAATATCAAAGTGCCAAATTATAGGGAAGGGGATGGGGTAACAGGTGAATACCTACACTGAGAACCCTACCATCTAGGCGGGGGACTCCTATCTCTACGTGTGGATCGGGGTAGGAAGAATATAACAATGATAATTACTGGTAAGTGATTAGTAGACCTCTCTTACCACCAAAGTACCCCTTTAATTTATTTCGTAAAGGGGTATTCCAGGTTTATACATCTTATCCCCTAGGGGATAAGATGTGGGACCCCCGCGATCTCGGTACAGCCCCCAGCATTCTGTGTCGGGCGTTGCTTCCGAGACGGGGACTTAACGTCACAGTCCGCCCCTTCGTGATGTCATGCCACGCCCCCTGGGCATGCTGGGAGTTGTAGTTTTGCAACAGCTGGAGGCACCCTGGTTGGGAAATACCGGCTTACACTCTATGGTGGTCTCATACACAGAATCGTGGTATAATTGTTACCTGTTATAGTGTATATACTACATGGGCTCCTATATACTCCTCACCTGTGGTTATTATAGTGTATATAATGTATGGGCTCCTATATACTCCTCACCTGTGGTTATTATAGTGTATATACTACATGGGCTCCTATATACTCCTCACCTGTGGTTATTATAGTGTATATACTACATGGGCTCCTATATACTCCTCACCTGTGGTTATTATAGTGTATATACTACATGGGCTCCTATATACTCCTCACCTGTGGTTATTATAGTGTATATAATACATGGGCTCCTATATACTCCTCACCTGTGGTTATTATAGTGTATATACTACATGGGCTCCTATATACTCCTCACCTGTGGTTATTATGGTGTATATAATGTATGGGCTCCTATATACTCCTCACCTGTGGTTATTATAGTGTATATAATACATGGGCTCCTATATACTCCTCACCTGTGGTTATTATAGTGTATATACTACATGGGCTCCTATATACTCCTCACTGTGGTTATTATAGTGTATATACTACATGGGCTCCTATATACTCCTCACCTGTGGTTATTATAGTGTATATACTACATGGGCTCCTATATACTCCTCACCTGTGGTTATTATAGTGTATATAATACATGGGCTCCTATATACTCCTCACCTGTGGTTATTATAGTGTATATACTACATGGGCTCCTATATACTCCTCACCTGTGGTTATTATAGTGTATATAATACATGGGCTCCTATATACTCCTTACCTGTGGTTATTATAGAATATATAATACAGGGGCTCCTATATACTCCTCACCTGTGGTTATTATAGTGTATATAATACAGGGGCTCCTCTATATACTCCTCACCTGTGGTCCTTATAGTATATATAATACAGGGGCTCCTATATACTCCTCACCTGTGGTTATTATAGTGCATATAATACATGGGCTCCTATATACTCCTCACCTGTGGTTAATATAGTATATATACTGCATGGGCTCCTATATACTCCTCACCTGTGGTTATTATAGTGCATATACTACATGGGCTCCTATATACTCCTCACCTGTGGTTATTATAGTGTATATAATACATGGGCTCCTATATACTCCTCACCTGTGGTTATTATAGTGTATATAATACAGGGGCTCCTATATACTCCTCACCTGTGGTTATTATAGTGTATATAATACATGGGCTACTATATACTCCTCACCTGTGGTTATTATAGTGTATATAATACAGGGGCTCCTATATACTCCTCACCTGTGGTTATTATAGTGTATATAATACAGGGGCTCCTCTATATACTCCTCACCTGTGGTCCTTATAGTATATATAATACAGGGGCTCCTATATACTCCTCACCTGTGGTTATTATAGTGTATATAATACATGGGCTCCTATATACTCCTCACCTGTGGTTAATATAGTATATATAATACATGGGCTCCTATATACTCCTCACCTGTGGTTATTATAGTGTATATACTACATGGGCTCCTATATACTCCTCACCTGTGGTTATTATAGTGTATATAATATATGGGCTCCTATATACTCCTCACCTGTGGTTATTATAGTGTATATACTACATGGGCTCCTATATACTCCTCACCTGTGGTTATTACAGTGTATATACTACATGGGCTCCTATATACTCCTCACATGTGGTTATTATAGTGTATATAATACATGGGCTCCTATATACTCCTCACCTGTGGTTATTATAGTGTATATACTACATGGGCTCCTATATACTCCTCACCTGTGGTTATTATAGTGTATATAATATATGGGCTCCTATATACTCCTCACCTGTGGTTATTATAGTGTATATAATACATGGGCTCCTATATACTCCTCACCTGTGGTTAATATAGTGTATATAATACATGGGCTCCTATATACTCCTCACCTGTGGTTATTATAGTGTATATAATACATGGGCTCCTATATACTCCTCACCTGTGGTTATTATAGAATATATAATACATGGGCTCCTATATACTCCTCACCTGTGGTTATTATAGTGTATATACTACATGGGCTCCTATATACTCCTCACCTGTGGTTATTATAGTGTATATAATATATGGGCTCCTATATACTCCTCACCTGTGGTTATTATAGTGTATATACTACATGGGCTCCTATATACTCCTCACCTGTGGTTATTATAGTGTATATAATATATGGGCTCCTATATACTTCTCACCTGTGGTTATTATAGTGTATATAATACATGGGCTCCTATATACTCCTCACCTGTGGTTAATATAGTGTATATAATACATGGGCTCCTATATACTCCTCACCTGTGGTTATTATAGTGTATATAATACAGGGGCTCCTATATACTCCTCACCTGTGGTTATTATAGTGTATATACTACATGGGCTCCTATATACTCCTCACCTGTGGTTATTATAGTGTATATACTACATGGGCTCCTATATACTCCTCACCTGTGTTCCTTATATTATATATAATACATGGGCTCCTATATACTCCTCACCTGTGGTTATTATAGTGTATATAATACATAGGCTCCTATATACTCCTCAACTGTGTTCCTTATATTATATATAATACATGGGCTCCTATATACTCCTCACCTGTGGTTATTATAGTGTATATAATACATGGGCTCCTATATACTCCTCACATGTGGTTATTATAGTGTATATACTACATGGGCTCCTATATACTCCTCACCTGTGGTTATTATAGTGTATATACTACATGGGCTCCTATATACTCCTCACCTGTGGTTATTATAGTGTATATAATACAGGGGCTCCTATATACTCCTCACCTGTGGTTATTATAGTGTATATACTACATGGGCTCCTATATACTCCTCACCTGTGGTTATTATAGTGTATATACTACATGGGCTCCTATATACTCCTCACCTGTGTTCCTTATATTATATATAATACATGGGCTCCTATATACTCCTCACCTGTGGTTATTATAGTGTATATAATACATGGGCTCCTATATACTCCTCACCTGTGGTTATTATAGTGTATATAATACATAGGCTCCTATATACTCCTCACCTGTGTTCCTTATATTATATATAATACATGGGCTCCTATATACTCCTCACCTGTGGTTATTATAGTGTATATAATACATGGGCTCCTATATACTCCTCTCCTGTGTTCCTTATATTATATATAATACATGGGCTCCTATATACTCCTCACCTGTGGTTATTATAGTATATATAATACATGGGCTCCTATATACTCCTCACCTGTGTTCCTTATATTATATATAATACATGGGCTCCTATATACTCTTCACCTGTGGTCATTATAGTGTATATAATACATGGGCTACTATATACTCCTCACCTGTGGTTATTATAGTGTATATTATACATAGGCTCCTATATACTCCTCACCTGTGGTTATTATAGTGTATATAATACATAGGCTCCTATATACTCCTCTCCTGTGTTCCTTATATTATATATAATACATGGGCTCCTATATACTCCTCACCTGTGGTTATTATAGTGTATATAATGCATAGGCTCCTATATACTCTTCTCCTGTGTTCCTTATATTATATATAATACATGGGCTCCTATATACTCCTCACCTGTGTTCCTTATATTATATATAATACATGGGCTCCTATATACTCTTCACCTGTGGTCATTATAGTGTATATAATACATGGGCTACTATATACTCCTCACCTGTGGTTATTATAGTGTATATTATACATAGGCTCCTATATACTCCTCACCTGTGGTTATTATATTATATATAATACATGGGCTCCTATATACTCCTCACCTGTGTTCCTTATATTATATATAATACATGGGCTCCTATATACTCTTCACCCGTGTTCCTTATATTATATATAATACATGGGCTCCTATATACTCCGCACCTGTGTTCCTTACATATATACATGGGCTCCTATATACTCCTCACCTGTGTTCCTTATATTATATATAATACATGGGCTCCTATATACTCCGCACCTGTGTTCCTTATATATATACATGGGCTCCTATATACTCCTCACCTATGTTCCTTATATTATATATAATACATGGGCTCCTATATACTCCGCACCTGTGTTCCTTATATATATACATGGGCTCCTATATACTCCTCACCTGTGTTCCTTATATTATATATAATACATGGGCTCCTATATACTCCTCACCTGTGTTCCTTATATTATATATAATACATGGGCTCCTATATACTCCTCACCTGTGTTCCTTATATATATACATGGGCTCCTATATACTCCTCACCTGTGTTCCTTATATTATATATAATACATGGGCTCCTATATACTCCTCACCTGTGTTCCTTATATTATATATAATACATGGGCTCCTATATACTCTTCACCCGTGTTCCTTATATTATATATAATACATGGGCTCCTATATACTCCTCACCTGTGTTCCTTATATATATACATGGGCTCCTATATACTCCTCACCTGTGGTTCCTGCAGATAGGACGTCTCTCTCCTGCTTGGTAATTCCCGGCTGTGATAACATAACAGGCAGAACTGTTCTTTATAAATACCGGGAACACAGAATCTGATTACATAGATAATAGACGCCATAAGCGTAATGATTACTCAAGGTGCAGGGTGAAGTCACAGAAATCACATAGAGACAAAGCCTCCAGGTATTCTACTTATTACTTATTACAGGAAAAGTAAACCATGTCATTGGAAGATATACACTCACTGGCCACTTTATTAGGTACACCATGCTAGTATTGGGTGGACCCCCTTTTGCCTTCTTTCTTGGTGGCATACTTTCTACAAGGTGCTGGAAACGTTCTCCTGCAGCATTATCCTACTGGGAGAATCATCAGGAGGTGGATCCACTGTGGTTATAAAGGGATGGACATGGTCAGTAACAATACTCAGGTAGGTTGTGGTGTTTATACCAGGATCAATTGGTACTAAGGGGCCCAAAGTGCCCAGAAAATGTCCTCCCCACCATTACACCCCCACCAGCCTGAACCGCTCATACAAGGCAGGATGGATACATGTTTTATGTTGTTAAAGCCAAATTCTGACGCTGCCATCTGAATGTTACAGCTGGAATGGAGACTTATCCGACCAGACAACGTTCTTCCATCTTCCATTGTCCAGTTTTGGAGACCAGTGTGAATTGTAGCCTTTTTTTTTTTTTTTTTTTGTTAGTGTACCTGTCGTTAACAAAAACCTTTTATATAATGTTGAAAACATCATTATATGTATATTTGTAATTTACATTGCTTAATAATGTGTATATTTTTGTCCCTACAGCTATTGTCTGTGTGTCTCTGTGAGGAAACCAAATACAGGAAGTGAGGGTGGACAAGCAGGGCTCTGTACACTGAGGACAAGCAGGGCTCTGTACACTGAGGACAAGCAGGGCTCTGTACACTGAGGACAAGCAGGGCTCTGTACACTGAGGACAAGCAGGGCTCTGTACACTGAGGACAAGTAGGGCTCTGTACACTGAGGACAAGCAGGGCTCTGTACACTGAGGACAAGCAGGGCTCTGTACACTGAGGACAAGCAGGGCTCTGTACACTGAGGACAAGTAGGGCTCTGTACACTGAGGACAAGCATGGCTCTGTACACTGAGGACAAGCAGGGCTCTGTACACTGAGGACAAGTAGGGCTCTGTACACTGAGGACAAGCAGGGCTCTGTACACTGAGGACAAGCAGGGCTCTGTACACTGAGGACAAGTAGGGCTCTGTACACTGAGGACAAGCAGGGCTCTCTACACTGAGGACAAGCAGGGCTCTGTACACTGAGGACAAGCGGGGCTCTGTACACTGAGGACAAGCGGGGCTCTGTACACTGAGGACAAGCGGGGCTCTGCGCACTGAGGACAAGCGGGGCTCTGCGCACTGAGGACAGGCGGGACTCTGCACACGGAGGACAGGCGGGGCTCTGTGCAATGAGGACAGGCGGGGCTCTGTGCAATGAGGTCAGGCGGGGCTCTGCTCACTGAGGACAGGCAGGGCTCTGTTCACTGAGGACAAATGGGGCTCTGTACACTGATGTGGTAGCCCTTGGGGGCTGTATGGTAGTTGGGGTGTTGTTTCGGTAGATGAGGGGTTAATGTTAACCCTATAGTTCGTGATGCCAGGCTGAGGGCTAGTATGCTGAGGTAATTCTCTGGCCTATCGCCGCCCTTCCCAGTAACGATAGGTGCATATACAAAATGACTGAAGGTCCACAAGGTACTTGAACAAACTTTACTGAAAGGCTTGCAGTACATCCAATGCACAATAACAGTCTCAGGAATACAGTCTCTATATAGTGCAATGACTGAAAGTTGTTGCGGACCTTGACTTTTAGATATATAGTCTCTGAATTTAGGGTAATATTTGCAGATCCGTCCGGATTTAGGGGATAGATAAGGTCCGGTGATCATGCAGAGTGCTTAGGGATTGATACACTTTTAATTTAGAATCGATCAGCCGTTGCCGCAAGGCTCGGGCCTAACTCACTGCGGGAGATAGCTGTACAGGTCCTTCCTCGTCAGGAGGGCAGGAGCAAAGAGAAAGAGCAATGGCCGCCGCTTCCCTTATATGGGCAGGGCCGTTTTGGATTGGTCCCAGTAACTGTCACTGGGGCCTCCAAAGGTCCTAAAGCAAAAACCATAGAGTTTTCCTGATCACGTGACCCGCAGGTCCCGCTACGCTGTATACAGGTAATTAACTATTTATAGACATTTATACAATCATATTTACATGCATCCTAAATAAACCATTAGTTCAATAACTATCTAGATGAGAGGTGACCAGGGGTGAACTAGACAATGGGGACCCCGATGTCCTAGGGACTCTGGCTAAGGGGACCCACATACGCAGGTACCGGATAGGATATGGTACCGGGACACCACACTGAGGACAAGCAGGGCTCTGTGCACTGAGGACAAGCAGGGCTCTGTGCACTGAGGACAAGCAGGGCTCTGTGCACTGAGGATGAGCAGGGCTCTGTACACTGAGAACGAGCAGGGCTCTGTGTAGTGAGGCTCTGTGACATGCCCTTGGCTCACACAGCAGGATGATTGACAAGCCAGGAGCCTGCACAGAGCCCTGCTTGTCCTGCCCTCACTTCTTGTATTTGGACTCTTCACAGAGACACACAGGCAATAGCTGCAGGAACACCATTTTTCACCCAAAAATATACACATTTTTTAATCAATATATATTACAGATATACAGATAATAGTATTATCTACATTATATGAAAAGTTTTTGTTAACGACAGGTACACTTTAAGTGACTAGAGTGGCACGACTGCAACGACTGAGCTGCTGTGAAACATGCCTTGTTGGCAGGACAGTAGCTTCCATAAGGAACTAAGGCAATGGCCTCAGGCGTGCTGCTGCAAGGGAGCACATCGGCTAAGGATGTCCGGCACAGGGAGTCCAGCACACGTTACATTTGGCAGTGATTCCCTACCAGGGTGGGAAAGATGACACAAAAATGTTGGTGAATTTTCCATCCTGGCCTGGGCCTGCAGAGCTGTGAGTGAGTTACAGGCGTGCAGGCCGGGAGGAAGAGAAGTCTGTGCACACTCCGGGGACAGGGTGCTGCAGGTGTGGACTCTGGAGTCTCCCTGGTCCCTCAGCAGAATGATGTGGATGGAAGGAAGGAGCAGGGGCGGAGCTGACAGAGGCCTCCTCAACTTCAGGTAGTGCACCCCCACCCCACCCCTGGACACCCCGCTGTTATCCCGTACACCCCTCTTTCACCTTTCTACACCCTTCTGTCCCCCCTCTAATCTCCCCTGTACAAGCCATGGTTACCCTGTACACCCCTCTGTGACCCCTCTACACCCCTGTCACCCCTGCATGCCCCTCTGTCACCCATGTACACCCCTGTCTACCATGTACCCCCCTCTGTCACTGTGTGGGGTAAGGCTGGAGGCATTGTGTGTGGGGAAGGCTGGAGGAATATGGGTAAGGCAGGAGGCATTGTGTCTGCTTGTGGAGGGGGGGGGGGGGCTGGAGGCATTTGAGTCAGGCTGGAAACATTGGGAGAGATTTATCAAAACTTGTGTAGAGGAAAAGTTGCCCAGTTGCCCATAGCAACCAATCAGATCGCTTCTTTCATTTTGCAGAGGCCTTGTTAAAAATGAAAGAAGCAAGCTAATTGGTTGCTATGGGTAACTGGGCAACTTTTCCTCTGCACAAGTTTTGATAAATAAAAAAAATTTCTGAGGGGTGCCCCAAGTCCAAATGGGGGAGGGGCTGCAATCTTTTGTTCTTCCCTTGGGCACAAAAGGAGTTAGCTACAGCTCTGCTTGTTGGAAACACATAAAAACATAAGGAACTTACTTTAATACAGATGTCAACACTTTCCTAGAAATAGAAGATGAATTTGATGAATTTCTCAGATAAGCCTGGTAGAAACCTTGGTGTGACGCTCATACATGGATTATCTGATCCATACGGTGAGGCATATCCTTCTTAGAAGTCATTCCAGCATAGCATTCTTTCTTCACATACATATTGGTTATGGTATAAAGCACCTAATGAATATATTGTATATTAATGGGCGTGACTGGACACCTTTGGGCACTATTTCATTGTTAGGTGATAAGGTTCTTTTTCCCCATATTGGGGGAGATTTATCAAAACCTGTGCAAAGAAAAAGTTGCCCAGTTGCCCATAACAACCAATCAGATTGCAACTTTCATTTTTAACAAGGCCTCTGAAAAATGAAAGAAGCGATCTGATTGGTTGCTATGGGCAACTGGGCAACTTTTTCTTTGCACAGGTTTTGATAAATCTCCCCCATTATCCATAATTTGTTTCATGTAATATATTACCCTGTTCGTGACTAAGAGTGGGGTCCCATGGAGCAGATAGTGTACCCATTGGCCACTGTATGCGGGTAAGTAAGCTGCACCAATGTCCCAACTTCAGTGTCGGTAAGACAGTCCAGGTAGAGAGCTTCCCCCATATCTCAGTGCTGGTAACATGTATAAGGACTGGCTATGTGGCTCAGGTCAATAGCTAACCCAGCCTCTTCTCGACATAGAGAAGGAGGGTGGTATAAAGGGGTACTCCACTGGCCAGCGTTGGGAACATTTAGTTCTGAACGCTGTGTGCGTGCTGCGGGGGTCGCCCATGCCCCCTTGTGATGGAAGGCCACACCCCTCAATGAAAACCATCACGCCCATAGACTTGCATTGAGGTGGCTTGACGTCACGAGGGGGCGTGGCCGACCCCCACAGCACGCACACAGCATTCGGAATTAAATGTTCTGAATGCTGGCCAGTGGAGTACCCCTTTAAAGCGGACCTTTCAACAGGTTTTTATGTTTTTTAGGATGGCTGTATAGGGCTGTTGACCCTGAATCCGTACATACTTCCCATTAGTTAATTGACCCCTCAAGCGCAGAGAAATCAGAATTTTAAATCGTATGCAAATAAGGCTTTGGAGTCCACTGGGTGCTCCCCTCACTAGCACAGCTCCACCCCTTCACAAGTTAATCCCTCCCCACTATGCACTGGCCACCTCCTCTACTCCATTGATTGGCAGTCACTAGTCTGTAGTAATCCCCGCCTCTTCCCTTTGGCTGTCTGGGCATGCTGCGAGTTGTAATTTTGCAACAGCTGGAGGCATTTTGGTAGAAAAACAATGCATTATGTAATGCTGACTATTATGACAAGTCACTGAGACATATTATAACAAGACCAATGAGGGTCTCCGAGGCCCTTACTGATAGTCATGCACTGTACCCTTTCTTGAAGGGGTACTCTGCTGCCCCAGTGTTCGGAACATTTGGAGCGGGCGGCGGGGGTCGTGACGTCCTGGTCATGCCTGTTGTGATGTCACACCACGTCCCCTCAAATCAAGTCTATGGGAGGGGGGCGTGGCGGCCGCCACGCCCCCTCCCATAGACTTGCATTGAGGTCGCGAGGTGTGACGTCACGAGGGGGCGTGGCAGAGACATCACGACACCCGCCACCTGCACCCAGCGTTCTTAACGAACGCCAGGTGCCGCACAGAGATCACGGGGATCCCAGCTGCGGGACCCCCACGATCAGACATCTTATGCCCTATCCTCCCCTGTATGACTACAGATGATGCCACGTCTGCTGGGGAACGCCCCTTCCCAGGCTGTGAATCTGACTGAGCAGAAAATACAGAGCAATATCAAGGTAGAAAACCCCAAAAATAATAAAAATAAAGGCAGGGGGTGGTACTGTTTAAGCTTTTAGATGCCATGGTCAGTGGGTTACCTAGGGCCTAACAAAGGCACGTTGTAGGTCCGTTGTAGGTAGCCTACAAAAATAAAAAACAAGTCCTCATATAGCTACATCAATGAAAAAACTACAAAAGTTATTTTTATTGGAATAATTAGGGGCTCCAAAAAAGACGACTTTAAAGCCAAAGTCACTGGTGGTCTATTTCTTAAAGGGGTACTCCGGTGGATAAAATTTTTTTTTAAATCAACTGATGCCAGAAAGTTAAACAGATTTGTAAATGACTTCTATTAAAAAATCTTTTCCCTTCCTGTACTTTTTAGCAGCTGTATGCTACAGAGGAAATTATTTTTTGTCTTGTCTACAGTGCTCTCTGCTGACACCTGATGCCTGTATCAGGAACTGTCCAGAGCAGGAGAAAATCCCCATAGCAAACCTATGCTGCTCTGAACAGCTCCTGATACGGACAGAGGTGTCCGCAGAGAGCACTGTGGACAAGACAAAAAAGAAATTCAAAAAGAAAAGAATTTCCTCTGTAGCATACAGCTGCTAAAATGTACTGGAAGGGTAAAGATTTTTGAATAGAAGTAATTTGCAAATCTGTTTAACGTTCTGGCATCAGTTGATTAAACAAATGTTTTTTCCCTCCGGAGTACCCCTTTAAGGAATAATTTACTAATAATATGTCTTCTTGATGATATGTCATGTAGGTACAACAATACCTACAAAGATTAGGATGCAACTAAAAGTGAACATCTATGTTCTGTACAAAATCATCTCTTCCGGTTGGCCCGAGGCTCTCTAGTCCCATGCTGGTTTCGAAACGTAGACTCAGTACAATAATATTGGTCCCACATTTGGAAATATCTCAAACCACAATGAAAAGAAAATCCACATTTCTGGTTGGTAAAACTTTTTATTTTGTGTTGGTCAATAAACACTATAACAACATGTAGTAAATCTGCTTAAAAGAGCGGCACAATGCTCAACTCTATACACAGAACAGGTATACGAGTCTATGTCACCTTAAAGGGGTAAAATGTTCCGAACGCTTATAGCCGGTGTTGAGGACTCGTGACGTCATGGCCCCGCCCTCTTGTGATGTCATGTCCCGCCCCCTCAATGCAACTCTATGGACTTGCATTGACATAGACTTGCATTGAGGGGACGGGGCATGACATCACAAGTGGGTGGGGCCATGACATCACGAAGCGCCTGCTATAAGCATTCAGAACATTTTGTACCCCTTTAAAACAGGTTTTCTGAGCTAATTACATAAATTAAACAGAGGCAGGGAATGGTAGACGGATAAAAAAACAAACAAAAAAAAATGATACTCACCCTCCGCCTGTTCCTGGTCCAGTTGCCTCACTAAAGTCCCCAGTGGATGTGTCCTCTCAGGGTCACCATACATTCTACACTTGCACATGACCACTGATACCAGCGACTGACTTCAGTGTACTGTGCAGAATGTATGGTGATGCCATCTGGGAGCTTCCATGTTGGACTAGGAAGGAGCAGAGGGGTAAGTTTAGCTTTTTTTTATTACTCCGACTGTCCCATCCTCCAGCCTATTTTTTTCATTAGCCCAGAAAACCACTTTAAATAAATAGATATTCAGCAATAATTTATATATTACAAAGACTAAAAGCAAAGAATCATCAGACAGTCATAAATAGATTCTAGGAGAGGGGTAAATCACTTCAGAGGGTAGAAAATGCTATTAGGCTCAGTTATCATGGTGTGGTATGGTGGCAGGAACAGCACCAGGGGTAAATACAGGTGATATAGCAGCAATTGGTGGTAAAGTTCTACCTCACATTTGTTCCTGGATAGGACATCAAAAGTCATACAGCAAACCATAACAAACAAGCACTACTAGGGCAGAGTGGCCAGAGTCGATATAAATGTTCTGAACGCTCTTTTTGTGCTGCAAGGGTCGACCACGCCCCCTTAATGCAACTCTAGTGGAGGGGGCTGCCACACCCCCTCCCAGCTGCCACGCCCCCTCCCGTGACGTCACAAGGGGGACCCCCGCAGCGCAAAAACAGCGTTCGGAACATTAGTTCCATGCTGGCCTGTGGAGTACCCCTTTAAATCTACATTTCATTCAGTCTCCATTAAAGGGGTTGTCCGGTGAAAGACAACTTATCCCCTATTCATAAATGTTTGACTGCTGGGACCCCCCCCCCCCCCTGAAGATGCCCAAATGCTTCGATTGGGCATCTTCAGTGCTCCCAAAAAATTAATAGAGCGTGAGCCTTCTACAGTACATACTCTCTCTGAGCTCTGGTCTGGAGATGGAGGGGGGTCCCTGAGGGGGGTCGCCAGAAAACCCCTTTAAATAATAATAATGTAAATGGGTCCAAGGATTGAATTAAAATTAGATGCAGAGTGCAACACTTTATACTAATATTTAACAATAACAATAATAATAATAATAACATATAATACTCCTATTATTAATAGTGCACATGATCTGTATACACTGTACTGCAGCAACATTGGCATTGTATATTAATGGATTCACAACAAAACCGGGGATCCAGATTTCCCAATGCCTATGTATTTCCCAATGCCTATGTATTTCCCAATGCCTTTGTATAAACAAACAACCCTTGCATCCCTACGACGTGTTTCACCACACAGGCAGCTTCATCAGGGGTATGGGACACAGGTTGTTGTAAAGTGCATATTTTTTGCTTGTAATATGGGTGGGGCTCTAACAGTCAGTGAGTTAAGACTATCGTAGTAAGGTTAGCTTCTGGCTTGTAATGTTGAGAAAAAGTAATGGTGCTGTAAGTTATCCATAGTTGACCTGTAAATTCATAGTATACTGTAGTGCAGGTTTGGCACGTTTTGGCTGTAGAAAGTGATAGCAATAATGCTATAGGACTTGCCCAAACAGGTCCCCAATGACTAATTCAGCTTATTGGCAAGTGTCAGTCTGAGTCCTTTCATATTTACCTCTGTGCCCCCAAGCAGAACAACTACTGACTGGACGGCTATTTAGGTAAATTATGGCGAAGTGACAAAACATTGGAAGAAAAGAACAGATCATCGTGGTATTTTCTGCTTATCTCTTCAAGTAAAGATCCGAAGAATAACTTCAGGCTGGTCCAGAAGGTCTGTTCTCGAGGGATCAAGTTCTTATATAAACAGCTAAAAAGGAAAATATTAGGACATATTAGGAGTCTGGGCCTGTGTATATGTTAGTTTCAAAACCCTCTATTAGCCCATTTACTAGGGGCTGCAGTGGAGCTTACGGCAAATTAATTTATACAGATTTATTGATACTCTTGATGTTAAAGGGGTATACTAAGAATTTTTTTTTTTTTATATCAACTGGCTCCAGAAAGTTAAACAGATTTGTAAATTACTTCTATTAAAAAATCTTAATCCTTTCAATAATTATCAGCTGCTGAAGTTGAGTTGTTGTTTTCTGTCTGGCAACAGTGCTCTCTGCTGACATCTCTGCTTATCTCGGGAACTGCACAGAGTAGAAGAGGTTTGCTATGGGGATTTGCTTCTAAACTGGGCGGTTCCCGAGACACGTGTCATCAGAGAGCACTTAGACAGAAAAGAACAACTCAACTTCAGCAGCTCATAAGTGCTTAAAGGATTAATATTTTTTAATAGAAGTAATTTACAAATCTGTTTAACTTTCTGGGGCCAGTTGATATACATATAGTTTTTTCCTGGATAACTACTTTAAAGGTTTATTAAAGGGGTACTCCACTGCCCCAGAATCTGGAACATTTTGTTTCCAGAAACTTAAACAGATTTGTAAATTACTTCTATTAAAACATCTTAATCCTTCCAGTACTTATCAGCCGCTGAAGTTGAGTTGTTCTTTTCTGTCTGACAACAGTGCTCTCTGCTGACCCCTCTGTTTGTCTAAGGAACTGTCCAGAGTAGCAGCAAATCCCCCATAGCGAACTTCTCCTGCTCTGGACAGTTCCTGAGACAGGCAGACAGGTGCCAGCAGAGAGCACGGTTGTCAGATAGAAAAGAACAACTCAACTTCAGCAGCTGATAAGTACTGGAATGATTAAGTTTTTTTTAAAGAAATAATTTACAAATCTGTTTAACTTTCTGGAGCTAGTTGATATGGAATACCCCTTTTATTGTTCCTTTACAATATGTAAGCAGCAACCCCCATGTGACCATGTGAGCCAATGAGACCCCAAAAGCTCCTTCTCTTTAGGTTGGTCTAGTTCCAGCAGGACTCCTGAACAACAGCTAAGCTCAGGTGTGCTGAGTTGCGTGTCCTAAGCGGAGGCCTACTTCAGCTTCAAGTTTACTACTAGTCATCCTACAATTGTCACTCGTGGGGGGAATACAGGTCCCTGCTGAATCAGTTACAGTGCCTTGGAAGGTCCCTAGCTACCAGAACCGCAAATTCTACAATTCCGTCATGTGACAGAATTAGGCCCTGTCAGGTTGATACCCTCAGTGACCTGGGGGCTCTCCTGCAGTGTCTCCCCCTGTTGTTTCCATAATGTTGTGTATATCACTTTAATGCCTAGACAGTGTCCTAATGTTTAGGTAGTACAAAGCACCTGTGTGTAAGTCTGTCACATGTTATGTTATGCAGTCACATGATTTGTTGTCACATGTTCTCCCAGAGAGCACCAGCTTAACCTATGACCCGCAGCTTGACCAATGGGCTTTAGTCCAGACCCCCACGATATAAAGGGGTGGCCATTACAATTTGCTCTCTTCTCTTTGAGATTCCATCTGCTACTGAGACAGCAACCCCTAGAGATCTCCGTGCAAGTGATCAGCATCTGGAAGACCCCAAAAGCTACAGTCATTCCAGTAAGTCTCAAGTCTATGTCTGCTGTCACTGAAACTAATCAAGTCAAGTCTAATTACAAGTCACGTTTACTACAAGTATATTGGTCCAGCAAGCTGCGAGGTCCTTCTGGGTCCTGACCACCTCTCTGGCCTCAGCTGTGAAGATAATTCCATCTGTCTTATACTCAGTAAGTCCTCCATTCACCCATAACTGGTTGTGGACTCTCATTTCACTACTAGCAACTAGGATACCGGAGGAACCGGGCGTGTGGTGTTCCGGAACCCTAAAACACACACACTGGCGTCATGAACACTATGGGTTCATACCATCTTGTTCCCGGGTTTAATACGATCTGATCCCACCACTCACTCCGCTACACCCGTGGGTCACCACAATCTCAATTTCACAAGCTCAGTAAAAGCAGTTAACCGTAACGTGACGTCGGTGTGTTCATTTGACAGGCCCAGGAAGACTACTTCCCACCTTCAGACTGTGGTTTGGATAAACTGTGTCCTGGCGTCACGAAGTAATCAAGGTACGTCTGGCTTACACCCAGTGGCCGCCACACCTGGAGATGCTACATGGGGGCCACACAAACTGCACTGCTACTACATGGTAGTCCCATTAAAGTCAACAACAGCAAAAGAAGATGATTTGGTACAGGCCTTTCCTAGTGCTGGTTCCACTTTGTTGTAGTGATCGGCAGGGGTCACAAAGGTCGGACCCCCACATATTGGACATGGACGGCTTTCCTGACTGAGACTCGGACAACACTTTTAATTTCCAAAACTACTTACGTAGCTACACATGCAGAATATTGCTGTCACTATCAGGATGCCACCGACTGCTGAGAAGAAAGAAATGAGTATAATGGCGTAGACTGGAAGACCTGAGGATTGGGGAGATTCTGCAAAGAAATATGAAATTATTTAACACATGAAACACTTTGCCATCTAAGAGAGTGTTTCCCAACCAGGGTGCCTCCAGCTGTTGCAAAACTACAACTCCCAGCATGCCCGGACAGCCTTTGGCTGTCCGGGCATGCTGGGAGTTGTAGTTTTGCAATAGCTGGAGACATCCTGGTTGGGAAACACTGATCTAAGCGCTTTCATTTTGTAGAAGTTGACTTATCTACAATCCAAAGACAACAACACACGACAGATAAGACTACACAGAGCCTGTTTGTAGTCTGTTACCATGGAGACACATACATTTACATAGGAGCAAAAGACACAATACGGTAGGAGATTTTTTTAAATATATATATATATATATATATATATATATATATATATATATATATACAGTATAATAGTAGTAATATGCAGCACACCGAAATGTAATGCAAAGTGCTTTATTCCATGTGGTACAAAAGCGACGTTTCGCCGGCCTCACGCCAGCATTCTCAAGTGTGAGGCCGGCGAAACGTCGCTTTTGTACCACATGGAATAAAACACTTTGCATTACATTTCGTTGTGCTGCATATTACTACTATTATTACTAAGGAACCAGAGGACCGTGGCTCCAGCATGCGTGCACCCTGCCTACAGACCGTGCTGCTTATTTTTGGATTTTATATATAAATTTTTTATTTTTTTTATTTTTTTTTATTTTGATGCATTGGATCAATTACAAAAATGGACAGCCTTAAAATGACAAAATTTCAGCTTTTCTTACCTGGTTCATTGGCTGGTACAGGTGGCTCTATAAAGTAAAGAGTACATAAAATTCAATGAATAAGGTGGATATAAAAACATGACAGCAGCTTTTATGTACAATTTTATATATATATATATATATATATATATATATATATATATATATATAGTGACCTGGAAAAAGACCACAGACTTAAAGGGGTACTCCGCTGCTCAGCGTTTGCTCCTGGCGCCAGCTCCAGCGTTCTGAACAGTTTGTTCCAAACGCTGAGCAGCGTAGTACCCCTTTAAAGGGGTACTCCACTGGAAAACATTTTTTAAATCAAGCGGTGCCAGAAAGTTATACAGATTTGTAAATTACTCTTATTTAATAATCTTAATCCTTCCAGTACTTATCTGCTGTTGTATGCTCTACAGGAAGTTCTTTTCTTTTTGAATTTCCTTTCTGTCTGACCACATTTCTCTCTGCTGACACCTCTGTCCATTTTAGGAACTGTCCAGAGCAGAATAGGTTTGCTATTGGGATTTTCTTGTACTCTGGACAGTTCCTAAAATGGACAGAGGTGTCAGCAGAGAGCACAGTGGTCAGACAGAAAGGAAATTCAAAAAGAAAAGAACTTTCCTGTGAAGCATACAGCAGCTGATAAGTACTGGAAGGATTAAGATTTTTAAATAGAAGTCATTTTCAAATCTGTTTTGTAACTTTCTGGCACCAGTTGATTTAAAAATAAAAATACTCAGGTAGCTGTGGTGTTTATACCAGGCTCAATTGGTACCAAGGGGCCCAAAGCGTGCCCAGAAAATGTCCTCCCCACCATTACACCCCCACCAGCCTGAACCACTGATACAAGGCAGGATGGATCCAGGCTTTCATGTTGTTTACACCAAATTTTGACTCCACCATCTAAATGTCACAACTGGAATCGAGATATTAGACCAGACAACGTTCTTCCAATCTACCATTGTCCACCTTAAATGCCTGTGTGAATTGTAGTCTGTTTCCTGTACTGAGCTGCCAGGAGGGGCACCCAGAGGGGTCTTCTGCTGCTGTAGCCCATCTGCTTCAAGGTTGGCCATGTTGTGCGGTCAGAGATGGTATTTTGCAGACCTTGGTTGTAACCGGTGCTTATGAGTTACTGTTGCCTTTCTGGCATCTCCACTCAGTCCGCCCATTCTCCTCTGACCTCTTAAATTAACAAGGCATTTTCGTCCATGCAACCACTGCTTTTTGGCTATTTTTTTTCCCCCTCACCATTCTCTGTAAACCCTAGAGAAGGTTGTGCGTGAAAATCCCAGTAGATCCGCAGTTTCTGTAATACTCCGACCAGCTCATCTAGCACCAACAACCATACCACGTTCAAAGTTGCTTAAATCCCCTTTCTTGTCCATTTTCGATACTTGCTTTGAACTTTAGCAAGTTGCCTTGACCACGTCTACATGCCTAAATGCATTGAGTTGCCGCCATATGATTGGCTGAACAGCTATTGGTGTTAACAAGCGATTGAACAGGTGTACCTAATAAAGTGGCCAGTAAGTGTATAGCCTTATTTGTCATCAGGGAAACGTTCTATCCCAGTAATGGTGTATGTACTTACTGTTGGCTTTTGTTGTTGTTGTGGTTTTCACAGTTGTTGTTGTTGTTGTTGTTGGTGTTGTTGTGTTTCCTATAAACAAAAAATTAAATTGACATAGATGTTATTGATTTATTATAGAACAGTGGTCTCAAACAGTGGCCCTCCAGATGCTGCAAAACTTTAACTCCCAGCATGCCCGAACAGCCAAACACCTGTCTGCCTCCTCCAGAGGATCCACACTGATCATGAAAGGTAAATCAAGGCTTCCCTTTTGCAAAACTTCAACTCCCAGCATGCCCGAACAGCCAAACACCTGTCTGCCTCCTCCAGAGGATCCACACTGATCATGAAAGGTAAATCAAGGCTTCCCTTTTGCAAAACTTCAACTCCCAGCATGCCCGAACAGCCAAACACCTGTCTGCCTCCTCCAGAGGATCCACACTGATCATGAAAGGTAAATCAAGGCTTCCCTTTTGCAAAACTTCAACTCCCAGCATGCCCGAACAGCCAAACACCTGTCTGCCTCCTCCAGAGGATCCACACTGATCATGAAAGGTAAATCAAGGCTTCCCTTTTGCAAAACTTCAACTCCCAGCATACCCGAGCAACCAAACACTTGTCTGCCTCCTCCTGAGGATCCACACTGATCATGAACGGTAAATCAAGGCTTCCCTTTTGCAAAACTTCAACTCCCAGCTTGCCCGGACAGCCAAACACCTGTCTGCCTCCTCCTGAGGATCCACACTGATCATGAACGGTAAATCAAGGCTTCCCTTTTGCAAAACTTCAACTCCCAGCTTGCCCGGACAGCCGTTGGCTGTCCGGGCATGCTGGGAGTTGAAGTTTTGCAACATCTGGAGGGCCACAGTTTGAGACCATTGTTATAGAGTATGTGAGGTGGTTATTCTTCAATATTTTAGTAATAGCTCATTCTAAGTTTTTTATTTCTATACAATTATTTTTATATAATTTCACAATTTTTTAAAATCATTTTATAACTTTTATTTAGCTTTTCCATATCAGACAAAATTTATACAAAAAAAATAAATGAATAAAAAAAATTATATACAAATTTACTTTGGGCAGAGTTACCCTGAAGAGATCCATAGTGAAGTAGGACCCCGCGGCCCGTCTTGTCATGAGCGCACTGGTATATACTGGGTCATAGTGGCTTAGAACAGGTTGTGGGTGACACCCATGACATCTTAATAGCTTCTTGTCTATAAGAACATTGTCTTCTCTCAGGTAGGTGTGATCTGTGACTCATGTTTCCTCACCTCTCAGCCATCTCACTGCTATTATCCAATATATATATATATATACACATTAATATATAGGTTATTACAGCCACCCTTCCTATGGCGGCGACTTAGAAGAAGAGGGTGCATAGGTAGCAGTGACAACAGGGTCACAGATCATGGCGGACCCATTGGCCACACTTGTCATCACTCCTATAGTTGTGTCTCATTGTTGTAGTAGACATGCTGGAATGAAGAGGATTGCAATAGATTGTCTGGCACTGTCTATAGGGGAATGCTCTGGCAGTGCCTATGGGTGAACACTTTGTTTGACATTGTCTATGGGGGAAAACTTTGTTTGGTACTGTCTATGGGGGGGGAGGGGGGGGAACACTTTGTTTGACATTGTTTATGGGGGAACATTCTGTTTGGCACTGTATGGGGGAACGCTCTGTTTGGCACTGTCTATGGGGGAAGGCTCTGTTTGGCACTGTATGGGGGAACGCTCTGTTTGGCACTGTATGGGGGAACGCTCTGTTTGGCACTGTCTATGGGGGAAGGCTCTGTTTGGCACTGTATGGGGGAAGGCTCTGTTTGGCACTGTATGGGGGAATGCTCTGTTTGGCACTGTATGGGGGAACGCTCTGTTTGGCACTGTATGGGGGAACGCTCTGTTTGGCACTGTATGGGGGAATGCTCTGTTTGGCACTGTCTATGGGGGAACGCTCTGTTTGGCACTGTATGGGGGAACGCTCTGTTTGGCACTGTATGGGGGAACGCTCTGTTTGGCACTGTATGGGGGAATGCTCTCTTTTGCACTGTCTATGGGGGAACGCTCTGTTTGGCACTGTATGGGGGAACGCTCTGTTTGGCACTGTATGGGGGAATGCTCTGTTTGGCACTGTCTATGGGGGAACGCTCTGTTTGGCACTGTATGGGGGAACGCTGTGTTTAGTACTGTCTATGGGGGAACGCTCTACTTGGCACTGTATATGGGGAAACGCTCTGTTTGGCACTGTATGGGGGAACGCTCTGTTTGGCACTGTCTATGGGGGAACGCTCTGTTTGGCACTGTATGGGGGAACGCTCTGTTTGGCACTGTCTATGGGGGAACGCTCTGTTTGGCACTGAATGGGGGAACGCTGTGTTTAGTACTGTCTATGGGGGAACGCTCTACTTGGCACTGTATATGGGGAAACGCTCTGTTTGGCACTGTATGGGGGAACGCTCTACTTGGCACTGTCTATGGGGGAACGCTCTGTTTGGCACTGTCTATGGGGGAACGCTCTGTTTGGCACTGTATGGGGGGAACGCCATGGCACTGTCTATGGGGGAATGCTCTATTTGACACTGGCTATGGGGGAATGCTCTACTTGGCACTGTCTATGGGGGAACGCTCTGTTTGGCACTGTTAATGGGGGAACGCTCTGTTTGGCACTGTTTATGGGGGAACGCTCTGTTTGGCACTGTATGGGGGGAACGCCATGGCACTGTCTATGGGGGAATGCTCTATTTGACACTGTCTATGGGAGAACGCTCTGTTTGGCACTGTCTATGGGGGAACGCTCTGTTTGGCACTGTATGGGGGAACACTTTGGCACTGTCTATGGGGGAACGCTCTATTTGGCACTGTCTATGGGGGAACGCTCTGTTTGGCACTGTATGGGGGAACACTTTGGCACTGTCTATGGGGGAACGCTCTATTTGGCACTGTCTATGGGGGGACGCTCTGTTTGGGACTGTATGGGGGAACACTTTGGCACTGTCTATGGGGGAACGCTCTATTTGGCACTGTCTATGGGGGAACGTTCTGTTTGGCACTGAATGCTGGAACGCTTTGGCATTGTATGGGGGAATGCCCTGTTTGGCACTGTTTATTGGGCACTGTGTGGTTGGCATTGATTATAAAGAAGGTCCCTGGCTGGTAGTTTTTCATAGGGTCACTGTCTTTACCCAACTTGCCCTCCAATGCTCTTAAACCAGTATGGTTACTTTTGGCCCAATGCATGCAGTACATTGGTAAGTGTGTGATACCCCCCCCCCCCTACACAGTGACACATAATACTGACAGTCAGTACTGCTATACTCTGTTTGGCACTGTCAATGTGAAAACGCTCTGTTTGGCACTGTCTATGGGGGGAACTCTCTGTTTGCCACTGTATGGGTGAACACTCTGTTTGGCGCTGTCTATGGGGGAACACTTTGTTTGGCACTGTCTATGGGGGAACACTTTGTTTGGCACTGTCTATGGGGGGACACTTTGTTTGGCACTGTCTATGGGGGGGAACACTCTGTTTGGTGCTGTCTATGGGGGGAACACTTTGTTTGGCACTGTCTATGGGGGAACACTTTGTTTGGCACTGTCTATGGGGGGACACTTTGTTTGGCACTGTCTATGGGGGGGAACACTCTGTTTGGTGCTGTCTATGGGGGGAACACTTTGTTTGGCACTGTCTATGGGGGGAACACTTTGTTTGGCACTGTCTATGGGGGGGAACACTCTGTTTGGTGCTGTCTATGGGGGAACACTTTGTGTGACACTGTCTACGGGGGAACGCTATGGCACTGTCTATGGGGAAATGCTCTATTTGGCACTGTCTTAGGGGGAACACTGTTTGGCACTGTTTATTGGGGCACTGTGTGCTCGGTGCTGATTATAAAGGCAGTCCCTGGCTGGTACCAGGATGGGTACTTTTGGCCCAATGCATGCAGATCATTGATAAGTGGCCCTTTTTTCGAGTGCCACCCCCTCCACAATGCCACATAATACTGGCAGTCAGTGCTCCAATAAGGAACTGTCCAGAGCAGCATATGTTTGCTATGGGGATTTGCTGTTACTCTGGACAGTTCCTGAGAAAGACAGAGGTGGCAGCAGAGAGCACTGTGGTCAGACTGGAAAGAACTACACAACTTCCTCTGGAGCATACAGCAGCTGATAAGTACTGGAAGGATTAAGATTTTTTAATAGAAGTAATTTACAAATCTGTTTAATTTGATTTGAAAATATTTGTTTTTCTTTAGAGTACCCATTTAGGGTACATTAACACATGCATATTTTACTGTAGATTTCCCACAGCGGATTTTGCTGCAGGGTTTTGCTTCGACTGTCCGGGTATAATGGAAGATGTGGTTTTGCAACAGCTGGAGGCACACTGGTTGGGAAACACTGATCTAGGGGATCCCACATGTTGTTGGTGCGTTACACAGACAGCCCATAGAATTTAGTGTAATTCTTCTTTTCTCTTGTAGTGAAATTGAAAACTTGCTACAAGGTTTCCCTTGGGTACTAGCAACAGAAATACTCTAGATTTTCCCTTAGACCCTTTTAAGAAAAAGGCATTGTAAAAGCAGAGAACCCCTTTAATGTAACTGACTGATGGAAAAACTCAGAACCAACTTCTATACATCTTCCATTTCTGTATTGACAGGTATGAAGTGCCATCATGGACCGAGAGTGCCACCTGCTGGCTGACAGTGGTACTACTATTACTACTATTGCCTGCTTACATTTCTTTACAGCAGTGTTTCCCAACCAGTGTGCCTCCAGCTGTTGCAAAACTACAAGTCCTAGCATGCCCAGACAGCCTAGACAGAGAGTGCCACCTGCTGGCTGACAGTGGTACTACTATTACTACTATTGCCTGCTTACATTTCTTTACAGCAGTGTTTCCCAACCAGTGTGCCTCCAGCTGTTGCAAAACTACAAGTCCTAGCATGCCCAGACAGCCTAGACGGAGAGTGCCACCTGCTGGCTGACAGTGGTACTACTATTACTACTATTGCCTGCTTACATTTCTTTACAGCAGTGTTTCCCAACCAGGGTGCCTCCAGCTGTTGCAAAACTGCAACTCCCAGCATGCCCGGACAGCCTTTGGCTGTCCGGGCATGCTGGGAGTTGTAGTTTTGCAACAGCTGGAGAGACCCTGGTTGGGAAACACTGCTTTACAGAGTTTGATACGACACATACGTTCTTTTATGCATATATATATATATATATATATATATATATATATATGTGTATATATTGCACCAAAAAGCATTTATTCTCTGTGCCCGATATAATATATCCCTAGTGCCCAATAATATACTCCATAATATACTGCCCAACCCAATATATTTCCAGTGCTTGGGATAATATATACAAGGAAGCCATCATAATATAGCGCACAGCAAAATATATACCCAGTGCCCAGAATAGTATATCCCATGAGCCCAGTGCTTTGTGTAGTATAATCCCATTATACAGACACCATACTGTCTGCCACCATGTGAGCTCTATCAGACGTTATCATACTGTAAAATATATTTGAGACTAAAATAGCAATTGGAATCTATTTGCTGTAAATAAAACAGAGACAGAACTATTCTGGCATTACATATGAGGGGCCACTGTGCTGATACTGCTTATGAGGGGGCACGCTGCCTGCAATGCATGGGAACACTGTGTCCCTGTAGCGGAATGTGACTCTTTGCACAGGAACACAATTTTTTGCTTTACAGCTCCCTCTCACTCACTAATTCTAACCCCTAATCCTAATTCTAACCCCTAATCCTAATTCTAATCCTAACCCCAACCCCTAATACTAACCATAACCCCTAATCCTAATCCTAACCCTAATCTTAACCCTAACCCTAATGTTAACTCTAATCCTAACCCCAACCCCTAATACTTACCCTAATCTTAACCCTAATCCTAATCCTAATCTTAATCCTAACCCCTAATCCTAACCCTAATCTTAACTCTAATCCTAATCATAACCCTAACCCCTAATCCTAACCCTAATCTTAACCCTAACCCCTAATTCTAACCCTAATCTTAACTCTAATCCTAACCCTAATCTTAACCCTAACCCCTAATTCTAACCCTAATCTTAACTCTAATCCTAATCCTAACCCTAATCCTAACCCTAACCCCTAATTCTAATATCAACCCCTAATCCTAACCCCTAACCCTAATCTTAACCCTAACACCTAATTCTAACCCTAAATCTAATCCTAACCCCTAATCCTAAACTCTAATCCTCACCCCTAAACCTAATCCCCACCCCTAAGGGTGCGTTCACACGTCGGAATTCTCGCGGATGAATTCTGCGAGCGGAGCTTCCGCCTGGCGGCTGCCGCCGAAAGCACTTCGGCACTAGGGCCGTGGGGCACTGAGCCGTCACCATTGTCGGGTATGCAGTGCTCGCGGGATCCGCGCAAAGAGTGAACATGTTCTTTCTTTGCGCGGAACACTTTCAGCGGCGGAAATGTCCGCCGCTGAAATTCCGCAGTGTGTACGGGTCTCGCGGAAACCCGTTCACACTAATGTTAAAGTTCACACCGGGTAATTCCGCCCGAATTCCGTAGTGTGAACATGACCTTACAGCGATCAGCGCTGAGAAGTGCCTAGAGGAGCTCAGGTCACATTCGGCTATGGGTCCCAGTTTTTTTCACTTCACTGGCACTCTGCTTGCATTGCTTATGAGGGAGCATTATGCTGACACTACTTATTAAAGGGGTACACTACCTGCACTGTTTATGAGGGGGTGCTCTGCCTGCACTGCTTATGAGGGAGCACTATGCTGACACTACTTATTAAGGGGGACACCTCTTATAAGGAGGCACTCTGTCTATGCTGCTAATAAAGGGGCACTCTACTGCTTATGAGAGGACACTCTGCCTGCACTCACTACGGCCCTAAGACTAAGTTTACGTAAATCATACGTCTCCCCCCAAGTCTTTATCATCTATAATAAGAGAAGGACTGACCGGTATTGGGTGATGTAGAAACTGTGGTACCTGGGAAATAAAGACAAAGAGGGAAATTACATATAGAAGGATCCGGATTACAGAGAATGTCACATGACGCACATCACATAGGAGGAGAATATAATACGAGACGTTCAAAAAAATATTCCACACTCGTCTTCCTTTGCGAAGCAGGTCACATGACACGACCAATGACTGCTCCTCCCGCCTTCACCATTTCCAACAAAAATATAAAAGTGTGAAAACTTTTTGAGCGTCCCTTGATATAATCTATTGGAATGATGGGAGTGATTATGGGGGAGATTTATCAAATCCTGTGCAGAGGAAGAGGGGTGCAGCTGCCCATAGCAACCAATCAGATCGCTTCTTTCCTTTTTCACAGGCCTCTTTAAAAATGAAAGAAGCAATCTGATTGGTTGCTATGGGCAACTGCACCACTCTGCACAGGTTTTGATAAATCTCCCCCTATATGGACTGGGAGGCATAGAAGGGTTAATAGAATTACTGACCGGTGCCTGGAGTTGCTGCTGAGGTTAAACCTGTGAAATGAATATAAAGGGTTAATCTGACACCCAACCGCCCATAGATTGCAGTATAGAACATTGTAAAAAAAAGCACATTGGGACCATGGGGGGAGATTCATCAAAACTTGTGCAAAGAAAAAGTTGCCCAGTTGCCCATAGCAACCAATCAGATCGCTTCTTTCATTTTGCAGAGGCCTTGTTAAAAATGAAAGAAGCGATCTGATTGGTTGCTATGGGCAACTGGGTAAATTTTCATCTGCACAGGTTTTGATAAATCTCCCTCCATACAGTGACCCCCCCGACCTACGATGGCCCCGACATACGATCATTTCAACATACGATGGCCTCTCAGAGGCAGAATCAACATACGATGCTTTTGTATGTCGGGGCCATCGCATAAACGGCTATCCGGCAGCGCAGACTGCTTCAGCTGCCACCGGATAGCCGTTTACGGTGCCCCGTGTGGTCCGCTGACGATCACTTACCTGTCCTCGGGGCTCCGGCGCGTCCTCTTCGGGATCCCCTGCATCGTTGGCGCTCTCCATCGTCGTCATCACGTCGCTGCGCACGCCGTCCCGTCATCCAATAGGAGCGGCGTGTGTAGCGACGTGATGGCGGCGACTGAAAGCGAGGATGCCGGGGAAGAAGAGGCCTTGCCGGAGCGTCGGGGACACCCCGGGGACGCGGCGACAGTGATGGACGGCGACATCCAGGGCAGTGGTGACGAGCGGTGACGGTCCGGAGCGGCAGGGACAGGTGATTACAACTTCCTCTAACAGTGGTCTTCAACCTGCGGACCTCCAGATGTTGCAAAACTACAACACCCAGCATGCCCGGACAGCCAACGGCTGTCCGGGCATGCTGGTTGTTGTAGTTTTGCAACATCTGGAGGTCCGCAGGTTGTAGACCACTGTCCTATACTTTACATTGCACGGATCCCTCAACATAGGATGGTTTCAACAAACGATGGTCTGTTTGGAACGGATTACCATCGTATGCTGAGGGACCACTGTATATATATATATATATATATATATATATATATATATATATACACACACACTATTAGCATAAATAATGTACAGTAGTAATTGTAATCTCATTGTAATATACTATAATCTTGTAATCACCATAATGCAGAACTTTCCAAACAGTGTGCCTCCAGCTGTTGCAAAACTACAACTCCCAGCATGCCCGGGAGCAACAACTGGAGGCACACTGTTTGGAAAACACTGCAATAATGTTATAGTACAATTTATGGTAACAAGGAATATATACATAAACCAGTCCTGTTTGTGAACCATTGTGTTGATTGTTATAGTTCTATGGTAGATACATTTAAAAGGGCAAGTCAATGGACTAAATATGGGCAACCCCTACCCATATACCCTACTAGAACAGGTCACCCAGGTCCCAATAGTCAGACCTCTGTGGCGAGCTCATAAATGGGCGATGATAAAAGATATGGACTGGGAGGTGTCCGAATATTTGTGTGTATAGATCAGTGGTCTTCAACCTGCGGACCTCCAGATGTTGCAAAACTACAACTCCCAGCATGCCCGGACAGCCAACGGCTGTCCGGGCATGCTGGGAGTTGTAGTTTTGCAAGATGTGGAGGTCCGCAGGTTGAAGATCACTGGTATAGATCATGACCCCCCAGTTTAGGGATGTAAGGACTGACCTGTACCCGCTGATGTAGAAGCTGTGCTACCTGGAAAATAAAGACAAAAAGAGAATGAACAGGATGTCTGGTTTATTTAAAGGGGTATTCCAGGAAAAAACTTTTTTTTTATATATCAACTGGCTCCAGAAAGTTAAACAGATTTGTAAATTACTTCTATTAAAAAATCTTAATCCTTTCAGTACTTATGAGCTTCTGAAGTTAAGGTTGTTCTTTTCTGTCTAAGTGCTCTCTGATGACACGTGTCTCGGGAAATGCCCAGTTTAGAAGCAAATTTCCATAGCAAACCTCTTCTAAACTGGGCGTTTCCCGAGACACGTGTCCTCAGAGAGCATTTAGACAGAAAAGAACAACCTTAACTTCAGAAGCTCATAAGTACTGAAAGGATTAAGATTTTTTAATAGAAGTCATTTACAAATCTGTTTTACTTTCTGGAGCCAGCTGATATATATATATATATATATATATAAAAAAAAAATTTTTCCCTGGAAAACCCCTTTAATCCATAGGGATCTTAAAGATAATAAAATGGGATCCCTAATCCAGTATTCTCACCTATTAGCCAGGACAGTCAACAAAAAAGGATCTCTTACCTACACTGCCATCACTGCTCATAAGGGGGCACTCTATCTGCACTGCTCATAAGGGGACACTCTGCCTGCACTGCTTATAATGGGGGCACTTAAAGGTGTATTCCAGTTAATAACAATTTTTTCATATCAACTGTCTCCAGAAAGATAAACAGATTTGTAAAATACTTCTATTAAAAAAATCTTAATCCTACCAGTACTTTTCAGCTGCTGAAGTTGAGTTGTTCTTTTCTGCCTGACCACAGTGCTCTCTGCTGACGCCTCTGTCTGTCTCAGGAACTATCCAGAGCAGAATCGGTTTCCCATGTGGATTTTCTCCTACTCTGGACAGTTCCTGAGACAGACATAGGTGTCAGCAGAGAGCACTGTGGTCAGGCAGAAAAGAACAACTCAACTTCAGCAGATAAGTACTGGTAGGATTAAGATTTTTAAATAGAAGTAATTTACAAATCTGTTTAACTTTCTGGAGCCAGTTGATATGAAAAAAATTGTTATTAACTGGAATACACCTTTAAGTGCCCCCATTATAAGCAGTGCAGGCAGAGTGTCCCCTTATGAGCAGTGCAGATAGAGTGCCCCCTTATGAGCAGTGATGGCAGTGTAGGTAAGAGATCCTCTTTTGTTGACTGTCCTGGCTAAATTTGTTTTTTTTACTGGAATACCCCCTTAACCTGCACTGCGGATAAAGGGGCACTCTACCTGCACATATAACGTGTAATGGCCTATATAATGATGTCATTGGATTCAGTAACAGTAAAGACACTGGGGGAGATTTATCAAAACCTGTGCAGAGCAAAAGTTGCCCAGTTGCCCATAGCAACCAATCAGATCGCTTCTTTCGTTTTTAAAGAGGCCTCTGAAAAATGAAAGAAGCGATCTGATTGGTTGCCATGGACAACTCAGCAAGGTTTTGATAAATAAATCTCCCCAATAAATCTCCCCAAATATAGCTATTGCATTAGGGTCAAGGTTCATCGTCCCCCAAGCTTACATATAAAATCTATCGTAAGAGAAGGACTGACCGGTATTGGGTGAAGTAGAAGCTGTGGTACCTGGGAAATAAATACAAAGAGGGAAATTACATATAGATTCACAGATTACAGCGCACATCACACAGAAGGAGAATAAAATACGAAGGACGTTCGAAAAAAAGTTTCCGCAAAAAAAGTTTGTCACATGACACACTAAGACGCAACCAATTACTGCGTCTCCCACCTTCACCCTTTCCAACGGAAATACAAAAATACTAAAACTTTCTGAACGTCCCTCGTAATTGGACATTGGGATGATGGGAGTGATGCAGACTGGGAGGTCTGGAAGGGTTAAGAGAAATACTGACCATTGCCTGGAGTTGTTGCTGCGCTTGAGCCTGTGAAATAAATATAAAGGGTTAATTTGGTGCACATGTAGTTTCTGCCTCCAAGGTATTTCCATTACAACCCATAGATTCCATAAAAGAACATATTGCAGATTTATTTTTTGTATTTCACTAAAAGTCTATGCGTACACTGAGGTTTACAAAGTGCGCAGGGTTAATATTGCTTACATGTCTTGCATTTTATCGCACAGCTGAATAGTGATTTGGTCACATGTCATCTCCTAGCCAGGATTGCAGGAAAAGGAAACAGGTGGACCTAAACCAGTTAGGTCACAGTCTGCCCTTTGCCAGAGCCACACGTGCTTCAGCTAGCTCCAACCATAGCTTGGCCTCTACCTACCTAGGCCACATGTACTCTCTGCTGCTGTCCTCATTCCGATTCCAGTCCACGCTGTGAGGATACCCTCTACTTGTCTCAGTCTCAAAGAGGGAGAGTATGTTTAAAGGGGTACTCCAGTCCTAAGACATCTTATCCCTTATCCAAAGGATAGGGAATAAGATGTCTGACCGCGGGGGTCCTGCCGCTGGGGACCCCCGCAATCTTGCATTCGGCATCCACCTCTTTGAGCTGCATGCTGCGCTGCCAGCTCACAAACTGCCAGGTGCCGACCACGGGGCCGGAGTATCGTGACATCATGACTCCGCCCCCATGTGACATCACACCCCGTCCCCGCTATGCAAGTCTATTGGAGGGGGCGTGGTGGCCGTCACGCCCCCTCCCATAGACTTGCATAGCGGGGGCGGGGCGTGACATCACACAGGGGCGGAGTCATGATGTCATGATACTCCGGCCCCGTGGTCGGCACCCGGCAGTTTGTAAGCTGGCAGCGCAGGGGTCCCCAGCGGCAGTTTGTGAGCTGGCAAGATTGCGGGGTCCCTAGCGACGGGACCCCCGCGGTCGGACATCTTATCCCCTATACTTTGGATAGGGGATAAGATGTCTTAGGGCCGGAGTACCCCTTTAAGAAAGTTGTACAAGGACCTTTCTGTCTTTCACTGATCTATTTCGGGCCCATGGTCTGCCAAGTCAGGGGGGCTACAATGGATCCACCTTTCTGAGTGTGATGTCACAGGTTACCGCCAAAAAGAGTAAAGTGGAGTCCTATATATTAGAGCCAGAGCAGTCACCAAAAGAGGATCTCTTACTAACACAGCCTTCACTGCTTATAAGGGGACACTCTACCTGTACTGCTTATAAGGGGACACTCTACCTGTACTGCTTATAAGGGGACACTCTACCTGTTCTGCTAATAAGGGGACACTCTACCTGTACTGCTTATAAAGGGACACTCTACCTGTTCTGCTTATAAGGGGACACTCTACCTGTACTGCTAATAAGGGGGCACTCTACCTGTACTGCTAATAAGGGGACACTCTACCTGTTCTGCTTATAAGGGGACACTCTACCTGTACTGCTAATAAGGGGACACTCTACCTGTACTGCTAATAAGGGGACACTCTACCTGTACTGCTTATAAGGGGACACTCTACCTGTACTGCTTATAAGGGGACACTACCTGTAGTGCTAATAAGGGACACTCTACTTGTACTGCTAATAAGGGGACACTCTACCTGTACTGCTAATAAGGGGGCACTCTACCTGTACTGCTAATAAGGGGACACTCTACCTGTTCTGCTTATAAGGGAACACTCTACCTGTACTGCTAATAAGGGGACACTCTACCTGTACTGCTAATAAGGGGACACTCTACCTGTACTGCTAATAAGGGGACACTCTACCTGTACTGCTAATAAGGGGACACACTACCTGTACTGCTAATAAGGGGACACTCTACCTGTACTGCTAATAAGGGGACACTCTACCTGTACTGCTAATAAGGGGACACACTACCTGTACTGCTAATAAGGGGACACTCTACCTGTACTGCTAATAAGGGAACACTCTACCTGTACTGCTAATAAGTGGACACTCTAGTTGTTCTGCTAATAAGGAGACACTCTACTTGTACTGCTTATTAGGGGACACTCTACCTGTACTGCTAATAAGGGGACACTCTACCTGTACTGCTTATAAGGGGACACTCTACCTGTACTGCTAATAAGGGGACACTCTACCTGTACTGCTTATAAGGGGACACTCTACCTGTACTGCTTATAAGGGGACACTCTACCTGTACTGCTTATAAGGGGACACTCTACCTGTACTGCTTATAAGGGGACACTACCTGTACTGCTAATAAGTGGACACTCTACTTGTACTGCTAATAAGGGGACACTCTACCTGTACTGCTAATAAGGGGACACTCTACCTGTACTGCTAATAAGGGGACACTCTACCTGTACTGCTAATAAGGGGACACTCTACCTGTACTACTAATAAGGGGACACTCTACCTGTACTGCTAATAAGGGGACACTCTACCTGTACTGCTAATAAGGGAACACTCTACCTGTACTGCTAATAAGGGAACACTCTACCTGTACTGCTAATAAGGGGACACACTACCTGTACTGCTAATAAGGGGACACTCTACCTGTACTGCTTATAAGGGGACACTCTACCTGTACTGCTTATAAGGGGACACTCTACCTGTACTGCTTATAAGGGGACACTCTACCTGTACTGCTTATAAGGGGACACTCTACCTGTACTGCTAATAAGGGGACACTCTACCTGTACTGCTAATAAGGGGACACTCTACCTGTACTGCTTATAAGGGGAAACTCTACCTGTACTGCTTATAAGGGGACACTCTACCTGTACTGCTTATAAGGGGACACTCTACCTGTACTGCTTATAAGGGGACACTCTACCTGTACTGCTTATAAGGGGACACTCTACCTGTACTGCTAATAAGGGGACACTCTACCTGTACTGCTAATAAGGGGACACTCTACCTGTACTGCTAATAAGGGGACACTCTACCTGTACTGCTAATAAGGGGACACTCTACCTGTACTGCTAATAAGGGGACACTCTACCTGTACTGCTAATAAGGGGACACTCTACCTGTACTGCTTATAAGGGGACACTCTACCTGTACTGCTTATAAGGGGACACTCTACCTGTACTGCTTATAAGGGGACACTCTACCTGTACTGCTTATAAGGGGACACTACCTGTACTGCTAATAAGTGGACACTCTACTTGTACTGCTAATAAGGGGACACTCTACCTGTACTGCTAATAAGGGGACACTCTACCTGTACTGCTAATAAGGGGACACTCTACCTGTACTGCTAATAAGGGGACACTCTACCTGTACTACTAATAAGGGGACACTCTACCTGTACTGCTAATAAGGGGACACTCTACCTGTACTGCTAATAAGGGAACACTCTACCTGTACTGCTAATAAGGGAACACTCTACCTGTACTGCTAATAAGGGGACACACTACCTGTACTGCTAATAAGGGGACACTCTACCTGTACTGCTTATAAGGGGACACTCTACCTGTACTGCTAATAAGGGGACACTCTACCTGTACTGCTTATAAGGGGACACTCTACCTGTACTGCTTATAAGGGAACACTCTACCTGTACTGCTAATAAGGGGACACTCTACCTGTACTGCTAATAAGGGGACACTCTACCTGTACTGCTAATAAGGGGACACTCTACCTGTACTACTAATAAGGGGACACTCTACCTGTACTGCTAATAAGGGGACACTCTACCTGTACTGCTAATAAGGGAACACTCTACCCGTACTGCTATAAGGGAACACTCTAACTGTACTGCTAATAAGGGGACACTCTACCTGTACTGCTATAAGGGGACACTCTGCCTGCCCTGGTTATAATAGGACCCAAAGCCACCATATTCATCATATAAATAAATGGATTATATAATGTGAATATATTCTGTAGAAGGTCACCATTAGTGTTGAGCACGAATATTCTTAATACGAAATTTTATGGCGAATATCGTCACTTTGCGATTTCGCGAATATTTAGAATATAGCGCTATACATTCATAATGACGAATATTCTTTTTTTCACATGCACATTTTTATGCAAATTTTCAATGCGAATTTTCGCATTAAAAAAATAAAAATAAACAAACATAGCGAATATGCAAATTTCACAAACATAGGATGAATAATCGTCAATATATTCGCGAAATTTCGCAAATTCGAATATGGCCCCTGCCGCTCATCACTAGTCACCATTAGATTCAGTGACATTAACCAAACGGCAGTAGGGTCAAGGTTCATCTTCCCCCAAGTCTATGTCATCTATAATAAGAAAAGGACTGACCTGTATTCGCTGAAGTAGAAACTGTGGTACCTGGAAAATAAATAAAAATTAATGACATATAGAAGGATCCAGATTACAGTGAAGGTCACATGGTGCACATCACACAGCTGAAGAATAGAATAATAGTATATTGGGATGAAGGGATGTAGACTGGGAGGTCTGGAAGGGTTAATAGAATTACTGACCGGTGCCTGGAGTTGTTGCTGCGGTTGAGCCTGTAAAATTAATTATTTAAATGGTTAATTTGGTGCACATGTAGTTTCTGCCTCCAAGTGATTTCCATTACAACCTATAGATTCCATTCTAGAACATTGTCATAAATCATCACATCAGCACCAAATATATATACCGTATTTTTCGTCCTATAGGACGCACCGGCGTATAAGACGCACCCAATTTATAGGTGCAAAATCTAAAAAAAATAAAGATTTTGAACCCAATAGTGGTCTTCAACCTGCGGACCTCCAGATGTTGCAAAACTACAACTCCCAGCATGCCCGGACAGCCGTTGGCTGTCCGGGCATGCTGGGAGTTGTAGTTTTGCAACATCTTGAGGTCCGCAGATTGAAGACCACTGCATAGGAGGTAGTACTAATGTGTCCCCGCCGCTCCGGACCCGTCACCGCTGCCCTGGATGTCGCTCCATCGCTGTCGCCGTGTCCCCGTCGCTCTGGAACGTCTCTGCTGCCGGCCGGGTATCCTCGCTCTCCGTCGCCGCCATCACGTCGTTACGCACGCCGACGCACGTACGCGACGATGTGATGATGAGGAGGGAGAGCGCCGGCCATACAGGGGATCCCTGAACGGAGAAGACAGCGAGGAGGCAGGTAAGGTCCCTCCTGGTGTCCTGTAAGCACTAACCCGGCTATTCAGTCGGGCTGTTAGCGGTGAAATCGCGGCGGTCCCGAACAGCCCGACTGAACATCCGGGTTAGTGTCACTTTCCCTTCAGACGCGGCGGTCAGCTTTGATCGCCGCGTCTGAAGGGTTAATACAGGGCATCACCGCGATCGGTGATGTCCTGTATTAGCCGCGGGTCCCGGCCGTTGATGGCCGCAGGGACCGCCGCGATAGGGGTGTATTCGCCGCATAAGACGCACCGACTTTTCCCCCCCAGTTTTGGAGAAGAAAAAGTGCATCTTATACGGCGAAAAATACGGTATATCTACCAAAATAATGTGTAAGGGACAGGCACGGGCAATAATGTATAAGGGACAGGCACAGGCAATAATGTATAAGGGACAGGCACAGGCAATAATGTGTAAGGGACAGGCACAGGCAATAATGTGTAAGGGACAGGCACGGGCAATAATGTATAAGGGACAGGCACGGGCAATAACGTATAAGGGACAGGCACGGGCAATAACATGTAAGGGACAGGCACGGGCAATAATGTATAAGGGACAGGCACAGGCAATAATGTATAAGGGACAGGCACAGGCAATAACGTATAAGGGACAGGCACAGGCAATAACGTATAAGGGACAGGCACAGGCAATAATGTGTAAGGGACAGGCACAGGCAATAACGTATAAGGGACAGGCACAGGCAATAATGTATAAGGGACAGGCACAGGCAATAACGTATAAGGGACAGGCACAGGCAATAACGTATAAGGGACAGGCACAGGCAATAATGTATAAGGGACAGGCACAGGCAATAACGTATAAGGGACAGGCACAGGCAATAACGTATAAGGGACAGGCACAGGCAATAACGTATAAGGGACAGGCACGGGCAATAATGTATAAGGGACAGGCACGGGCAATAATGTATAAGGGACAGGCACAGGCAATAATGTATAAGGGACAGGCACAGGCAATAATGTATAAGGGACAGGCACAGGCAATAATGTATAAGGGACAGGCACGGGCAATAATGTATAAGGGACAGGCACAGGCAATAATGTGTAAGGGACAGGCACAGGCAATAACGTATAAGGGACAGGCACAGGCAATAATGTATAAGGGACAGGCACAGGCAATAATGTGTAAGGGACAGGCACAGGCAATAACGTATAAGGGACAGGCACAGGCAATAATGTTTAAGGGACAGGCACAGGCAATAATGTATAAGGGACAGGCACAGGCAATAATGTATAAGGGACAGGCACAGGCAATAATGTGTAAGGGACAGGCACGGGCAATAATGTGTAAGGGACAGGCACAGGCAATAACGTATAAGGGACAGGCACAGGCAATAATGTGTAAGGGACAGGCACAGGCAATAACGTATAAGGGACAGGCACGTGCAATAATGTATAAGGGACAGGCACAGGCAATAATGTGTAAGGGACAGGCACGGGCAATAACGTATAAGGGACAGGCACAGGCAATAACGTGTAAGGGACAGGCACAGGCAATAATGTGTAAGGGACAGGCACAGGCAATAATGTATAAGGGACAGGCACAGGCAATAACGTATAAGGGACAGGCACAGGCAATAACGTATAAGGGACAGGCACAGGCAATAATGTGTAAGGGACAGGCACGGGCAATAATGTGTAAGGGACAGGCACGGGCAATAATGTATAAGGGACAGGCACAGGCAATAATGTATAAGGGACAGGCACAGGCAATAACGTGTAAGGGACAGGCACAGGCAATAACGTGTAAGGGACAGGCACAGGCAATAACGTATAAGGGACAGGCACAGGCAATAATGTATAAGGGACAGGCACGGGCAATAATGTATAAGGGACAGGCACAGGCAATAACGTATAAGGGACAGGCACAGGCAATAATGTATAAGGGACAGGCACGGGCAATAATGTATAAGGGACAGGCACGGGCAATAATGTATAAGGGACAGGCACAGGCAATAATGTATAAGGGACAGGCACAGGCAATAATGTGTAAGGGACAGGCACAGGCAATAACGTATAAGGGACAGGCACAGGCAATAACGTATAAGGGACAGGCACAGGCAATAATGTGTAAGGGACAGGCACAGGCAATAACGTATAAGGGACAGGCACAGGCAATAATGTATAAGGGACAGGCACAGGCAATAATGTATAAGGGACAGGCACAGGCAATAATGTATAAGGGACAGGCACAGGCAATAATGTGTAAGGGACAGGCACGGGCAATAATGTGTAAGGGACAGGCACGGGCAATAATGTGTAAGGGACAGGCACAGGCAATAATATATAAGGGACAGGCACAGGCAATAACGTATAAGGGACAGGCACAGGCAATAATGTATAAGGGACAGGCACAGGCAATAATGTGTAAGGGACAGGCACAGGCAATAACGTATAAGGGACAGGCACGTGCAATAATGTATAAGGGACAGGCACAGGCAATAATGTATAAGGGACAGGCACAGGCAATAATGTGTAAGGGACAGGCACGGGCAATAACGTATAAGGGACAGGCACAGGCAATAATGTGTAAGGGACAGGCACAGGCAATAATGTGTAAGGGACAGGCACAGGCAATAATGTATAAGGGACAGGCACAGGCAATAACGTATAAGGGACAGGCACAGGCAATAACGTGTAAGGGACAGGCACAGGCAATAACGTGTAAGGGACAGGCACAGGCAATAACGTATAAGGGACAGGCACGGGCAATGACGTGTAAGGGACAGGCACGGGCAATGACGTGTAAGGGACAGGCACGGGCAACGACGTGTAAGGGACAGGCACGGGCAATAACGTGTAAGGGACAGGCACGGGCAATAACGTGTAAGGGACAGGCACGGGCAATGACGTGTAAGGGACAGGCACGGGCAATGACGTGTAAGGGACAGGCACGGGCAACGACGTGTAAGGGACAGGCACGGGCAATAACGTGTAAGGGACAGGCACGGGCAATAACGTGTAAGGGACAGGCACGGGCAATAACGTATAAGGGACAGGCACAGGCAATAACGTGTAAGGGACAGGCACGGGCAATAACGTATAAGGGACAGGCACAGGCAATAATGTGTAAGGGACAGGCACGGGCAATAACGTATAAGGGACAGGCACATCATAGTTGACCAGTAGTATAAACCAGTCTTGTCTGTAGCTTTTGTATTAATTGTTATAGTTCTGGGATAGATGTGTTTATAGAGTAAGGATATGTTCACACTAGGTAATTCCCGCAGAATTTCCGTCAGTGGAATTCCGCAAACGGAATAACGTGCTGTGAACATAAACATCAGTGTGAATGGGTTTCCGCGAGACCCCTTCACACTGTGGAATTTCACCGCCGCTGAAATTGTTCTGCGTAAAGAAAGAACATGTTCATTCTTTGCTCGGAGGTCTACGAACACTGCATAGCTGTCAATGGTGCGGTCCGTGCGGTCCTACCGCCGAAGTATTGCGGCGGCGGCCGCCAGAATGGAATCTCCGCTCGTGGAATTCTGCGAGCGGTGATTCCGTTCATATTCCGTAGTGTGAACATACCCTTAGTCAGATATAGACAAGCCCTACCCATATCCCCGGGTATAACAGTCACCCAGGTCCCAATAGTCAGACCTCTGTGGTGAGCTCATAAATGGGTGATTTATCTTATAATAGAAGAAATGGATTGGGATGTATCTGAATATTTATGTGTAGAGATCATGACCCCAGTTTAGGGATGTAAGGACTGACCTGTACCCGCTGATGTAGAAGCTGTGCTACCTGGAAAATAAAGACAAAGAGAGAATGAACAGGATGTCTGGTTAATATAATGCCTTCACTGCTTATAAGAGGGCACTATACCTGCACTGCTTAAGAGGGGGCACTCTATCTGCAATGTTTATTAGAGGATACTCCATCTGCACTGCTTATAAGGAGCACTCTATCTGCACTGCTTATAGGGAGCACTCTATCTTCACTGTTTATGAGGGGGCACTCTGTCTGCACGGTTTATGGTTGAGCTCTATGACTGCACTACTTAGGAGGGGCACTCTATCTGCTCTGCACTAGTGACAGTGAAGACAATGGCCAGGACATTGACCAGATATAGCTATGACACTTAGACTAAGGTTTGTCTTCCCAAGTCTATCTCATTTATAATAAGAGAAGGACTGACCTGTATTCGGTGAAGTAGAAACTGTGGTACCTGGGAAAGAAATACAAATAAATGACATATAGAAGGATCCAGATTACAGTGAATGTCACACAGCGCACATCACATAGGATAGAATAAAATAATAGGATATTGGGATGATGGGAGTTATGTGGATTGGGAGGTTTGGAAGGGTTAATAGAATTACTGACCAGTGCCTGGAGATGTTGCTGCGGTTGAGCCTGTGAAATGAATATAAAGGGTTATTCTGGTGCACAAGTAGTTTCTGCCTCCAAAGGTATTTCCTTTACGACCCATAGATTTACATCACCACTCAATATATAGAAGATATGGACTAGAATGTGTCTAAATACTTATGTGTAGAGATCATGACCCCAGTTTAGGGATGTAAGGACTGACCTGTACCCGCTGATGTAGAAGCTGTGCTACCTGGAAAATAAAGACAAAGAGAGAATGAACAGGATGTCTGGTTAATATAATGCCTTCACTGCTTATAAGAGGGCAGTGCACTATACCTGCACTGCTTAAGAGGGGGCACTCTATCTGCAATGCTTATAAGAGGATACTCCATCTGCACTGCTTATAAGGAGCACTCTATCTGCACTGCTTATAAGGAGCACTCTATCTGCACTGCTTATAGGGAGCACTCTATCTGCACTGCTTATAGGGAGCACTCTATCTGCACTGCTTATATGGTGCACTCTATCTGCACTGCTTATAAGAGGATACTCTACCTGCACTGCTTATAGGGAGTACTCTATCTTCGCTACTTATAGGGAATACTATCTTCACTGCATATAGGGAGCACTCTATCTGCACTGCTTATAAGAGGGCACTCTATCTGCACTGCTTATAGGGAGCACTCTATCTTCACTGTTTATGAGGGGGCACTCTGTCTGAACTGCTTATAAGGAGCACTCTATCTTCACTGTTTATGAGGGGGCATTCTGTCTGCACTGCTTATAAGGAGCACTCTATCTTCACTGTTTATGAGGCGGCACTCTGTCTGCACTGCTTATAAGGAGCACTCTATCTTCACTGTTTATGAGGCGGCACTCTGTCTGCACTGCTTATAGGGAGCACTCTATCTTCACTGTTTATGAGGGGGCACTCTGTCTGCACTGCTTATAAGGAGCACTCTATCTTCACTGTTTATGAGGCGGCACTCTGTCTGCACTGCTTATAGGGAGCACTCTATCTTCACTGTTTATGAGGCGGCACTCTGTCTGCACTGTTTATAAGGAGCACGCTATCTTCACTGTTTATGAGGGGCACTCTGTCTGCACTGCTTATAAGGAGCACTCTATCTTCACTGTTTATGAGGGGGCATTCTGTCTGCACTGCTTATAAGGAGCACTCTATCTTCACTGTTTATGAGGCGGCACTCTGTCTGCACGGTTTATGGTTGAGCTCTATGACTGCACTACTTAGGAGGGGCACTCTATCTGCTCTGCACTAGTGACAGTGAAGACAATGGCCAGGACATTGACCAGATATAGCTATGACACTTAGACTAAGGTTTGTCTTCCCAAGTCTATCTCATTTATAATAAGAGAAGGACTGACCTGTATTCGGTGAAGTAGAAACTGTGGTACCTGGGAAAGAAATACAAATAAATGACATATAGAAGGATCCAGATTACAGTGAATGTCACACAGCGCACATCACATAGGATAGAATAAAATAATAGGATATTGGGATGATGGGAGTTATGTGGATTGGGAGGTTTGGAAGGGTTAATAGAATTACTGACCAGTGCCTGGAGATGTTGCTGCGGTTGAGCCTGTGAAATGAATATAAAGGGTTATTCTGGTGCACAAGTAGTTTCTGCCTCCAAAGGTATTTCCTTTACGACCCGTAGATTTACATCACCACTCAATATATAGAAGATATGGACTAGAATGTGTCTAAATACTTATGTGTAGAGATCATGACCCCAGTTTAGGGATGTAAGGACTGACCTGTACCCGCTGATGTAGAAGCTGTGCTACCTGGAAAATAAAGACAAAGAGAGAATGAACAGGATGTCTGGTTAATATAATGCCTTCACTGCTTATAAGAGGGCAGTGCACTATACCTGCACTGCTTAAGAGGGGGCACTCTATCTGCAATGCTTATAAGAGGATACTCCATCTGCACTGCTTATAAGGAGCACTCTATCTGCACTGCTTATAAGGAGCACTCTATCTGCACTGCTTATAGGGAGCACTCTATCTGCACTGCTTATAGGGAGCACTCTATCTGCACTGCTTATATGGTGCACTCTATCTGCACTGCTTATAAGAGGATACTCTACCTGCACTGCTTATAGGGAGTACTCTATCTTCGCTACTTATAGGGAGTACTATCTTCACTGCATATAGGGAGCACTCTATCTGCACTGCTTATAAGAGGGCACTCTATCTGCACTGCTTATAGGGAGCACTCTATCTTCACTGTTTATGAGGGGGCACTCTGTCTGAACTGCTTATAAGGAGCACTCTATCTTCACTGTTTATGAGGGGGCATTCTGTCTGCACTGCTTATAAGGAGCACTCTATCTTCACTGTTTATGAGGCGGCACTCTGTCTGCACTGCTTATAGGGAGCACTCTATCTTCACTGTTTATGAGGGGGCACTCTGTCTGCACTGCTTATAAGGAGCACTCTATCTTCACTGTTTATGAGGCGGCACTCTGTCTGCACTGCTTATAGGGAGCACTCTATCTTCACTGTTTATGAGGCGGCACTCTGTCTGCACTGTTTATAAGGAGCATGCTATCTTCACTGTTTATGAGGGGCACTCTGTCTGCACTGCTTATAAGGAGCACTCTATCTTCACTGTTTATGAGGCGGCACTCTGTCTGCACTGTTTATAAGGAGCACTCTATCTTCACAGTTTATGAGGGGGCACTCTGTCTGCACTGCTTATAAGGAGCACTCTATCTTCACTGTTTATGAGGCGGCACTCTGTCTGCACTGTTTATAAGGAGCACTCTATCTTCACTGTTTATGAGGGGGCACTCTGTCTGCACTGCTTATAAGGAGCACTCTATCTTCACTGTTTATGAGGCGGCACTCTGTCTGCACTGTTTATAAGGAGCACTCTATCTTCACTGTTTATGAGGGGGCACTCTGTCTGCACTGCTTATAAGGAGCATTCTATCTTCACTGTTTATGAGGGGGCATTCTGTCTGCACTACTTATAAGGAGCACTCTATCTTCACTGTTTATGAGGGGGCACTCTGTCTGCACGGCTTATGGTTGAGCTCTATGACTGCACTACTTAGGAGGGGCACTCTATCTGCTCTGCACTAGTGACAGTGAAGACAATGGCCAGGACATTGACCAGATATAGCTATGACACTTAGACTAAGGTTTGTCTTCCCAAGTCTATCTCATTTATAATAAGAGAAGGACTGACCTGTATTCGGTGAAGTAGAAACTGTGGTACCTGGGAAAGAAATACAAATAAATGACATATAGAAGGATCCAGATTACAGTGAATGTCACACAGCGCACATCACATAGGATAGAATAAAATAATAGGATATTGGGATGATGGGAGTTATGTGGATTGGGAGGTTTGGAAGGGTTAATAGAATTACTGACCGGTGCCTGGAGATGTTGCTGCGGTTGAGCCTGTGAAATGAATATAAAGGGTTATTCTGGTGCACAAGTAGTTTCTGCCTCCAAGGTTTTTCCTTTACGACCCATAGATTTACATCACCACTCAATATATAGAAGATATGGACTAGAATGTGTCTAAATACTTATGTGTAGAGATCATGACCCCAGTTTAGGGATGTAAGGACTGACCTGTACCCGCTGATGTAGAAGCTGTGCTACCTGGAAAATAAAGACAAAGAGGGACATTTATCAATGTTTGCTTATGTATTCTTTTTTATAGTCATTTTTTCCTTACTTTTTTTTTTTTGCTTATATGAATTATTTATCAACTGCTTTCAGCCTGTTGATAATTTTCTCTCACATAAGCAATTTTTCCTTTTTTACTTTGGTGGTAGCTTTTTCTGCTCCATGTTTGAGCTGGAGTAAATTTAGTCAATTTTTAACCCTGACTACCCGTAGTCCATTTCAAAATTATTTCTACTTAGTTAATTTTTGGAAAACTTGTTTTTCTCGCTTTCCAGTCAAAATGTCGCACGAAAAATCGCGTAGTCGCAGTTGCGACAATTTTGCGACAATTATAGTAAAGAAAACCTGACTAAACCCGTTGATAATTGTCCATAAATGAGAGGATGAACAGGATGTCTGGTTTATTTAATCCACAGGGATCCCAAAGATGATAACATTCGATCCCTAATCCAGTATTACCTACACTGCCATCACTGCTCATAAGGAGGCACTCTATCTGCACTGCTCATAAGGGGGCACTCTGCCTGCACTGCTTATAAGGAAACATTCTACCTGTACTGCTTATAAAGGAATGCTTTATCTGCACTGCTTATAAGGGAGAACTCTACCTGTACAGCTTTTAAGGAAATATTCTACCTGCACTGCTTATAAGGAAACATTCTGCCAGCACTGCTTATAAGGGAGCACTCTACCTGCACTGTTTATAAGGGAGCATTCTACCTGCACTGCTTATAAGGGGCATTCTACCTGCACTGCTTATAAGGGGCATTCTGCCAGCACTGCTTATAAGGGGCATTCTACCTGCACTGCTTATAAGGGAGCATTCTGCCAGCACTGCTTATAAGGGGCATTCTGCCAGCACTGCTTATAAGGGAGCATTCTGCCAGCACTGCTTATAAGGGGCATTCTGCCAACACTGCTTATAAGGGGCATTCTACCTGCACTGCTTATAAGGAAACATTCTGCCAGCACTGCTTATAAGGGAGCATTCTACCTGCACTGCTTATAAGGAAACATTCTGCCAGCACTGCTTATAAGGGAGCATTCTACCTGCACTGCTTATAAGGGAGCATTCTACCTGCACTGTTTATAAGGGAGCATTCTATCTGCACTGCTTATAAGGGAGCACTCTACCTGCACTGCTTATAAGGGAGCATTCTATCTGCACTGCTTATAAGGGAGCACTCTACCTGCACTGCTTATAAGGGAGCATTCTATCTGCACTGCTTATAAGGGGCATTCTACCTGCACTGCTTATAAGGGAGCACTCTACCTGCACTGCTTATAAGGGAGCATTCTATCTGCACTGCTTATAAGGAAACATTCTACCTGCACTGCTTATAAGGGAGCACTCTACCTGCACTGTTTATAAGGAAACATTCTGCCAGCACTGCTTATAAGGGAGCACTCTACCTGCACTGTTTACAAGGAAGCATTCTACCTGCACTGCTGATAAGGGGGCATTCTACCTGCACTGCTTATAAGGAAACATTCTACCTGCACTGCTCATGGTGAGGCACTATGCCTGCATTGCTTATAAGGGGGCACTCTGCCTGTATAGCTTGTTTGAGGTGGGTGATACCTTAACAGCCTTAAAGTAGGCAGGTGGTAGAGCTATCTCATCCTAACAATAATGTGCTTATATTCTATAGAATGTCACCATTAGATTCAGTGACAGTAAGGATATTGACCCGGTCTAACTATGACACTAGGGCCAAGGTTCATCTATCCAAATATTTCCCAAACGCAGTCCTCAAGTCCCCCCCAACAGGTCACGTCTTCAGGATTTTCCATATCTTTGGGATTGTCCATGTTTTTAGGATTTTGTCTTTCACGGGTGATATAACTGTGGTCAGTGCATCGGGCATCATCACAAGTGTTCTCTATATAGGATATCCTCAAACCATGTCCTGTGGGGGGTATCTGAGGACTGGGTTATGGAAACTCTGGTCTATCCTCAAGTCCACATAATCTATAATAAGAGAAGGACTGACCGGTATTGGGTGATGTAGAAACTGTGGTACCTGGGAAATAAAGACAAAGAGGGAAATTACATATAGAAGGATCCGGATTACAGAGAATGTCACATGACGCACATCACATAGGAAAATAATAAAATAATAGGACATTGGGATGATGGGAGTGATGTGTCTGGAAGGGTTAATAGAATTACTGACCGGTGCCTGGAGTTGTTGCTGCGGTTGAGCCTGTGAAATGGATATAAAGAGTTAATTTGGTGCACACACATTAGAATATAAATCACATCAACGCCATATAAATAATCGCTAAGAAGTCGCAGTGTGTGATCACAGCCCAAGGTTCTAAACACCAAATACAAAACTAGGTAACAAAAAACCCATATGCTGTGAATGTGCTTCAGAAATCTGGGTTATCTGTCCGCCATCTGCATCGTAAACCACTATGGGGATTCTGAGGGGATTAAAGGGGTACTCCAGTGGAAAACTTTTTTATCTTTAAATCAACTGGTGCCAGAAAGTTAAATAGATTTTTAAATTACTTCTATTAAAAAAATCTTAACCCTTCCAGTACTTATTAGCTGCTGCATACAGAGGAAATTCTTTTCTTTTTGGAACTCAGAGCTCTCTGCTGACACCACGAGTACAGTTCTCTCTGCTGACATCTCTGTCCGTTTTAGGAACTGTCCAGAGCAGCATATGTTTGCTATGGGGATTTTCTCCCACTCTGGACAGTTCCTGAAATGGACAGAGATGTCAGCAGAGAGCACTGTGCTCGTGATGTCAGCAGAGAGCTCTGTGTTCCAAAAAGAAAAGAATTTCCTCTGTAGTATTCAGCAGCTAATAAGTACCGGAAGGATTAAGATTTTTTAATAGAAGTCATTTACAAATCTGTTTAACTGTCTGCCACCAGTTGATATATATATATATATATATATATATATATATATATATATATATATATATATAAAGTTTTCCACTGGAGTACCCCTTTAACAAGGTTTATATTTAAACTAACACTTTCCTTACGTCCTTGTCTGCAGCACAATATGGGGAGATGGGCTCATTCTCACTACAGAATCTCCAACTGGAAAAATTCTGGGTGGGATTCCATCTTGAGTGGGCAGAACAAGCCGGCGTTAGGACTGCTTGGTAATGCGCCGTCTCCATTGACGAAAAAAACAAAAAAAAACACCTTTGACCCTGGGAAGCCCAGGGTCACTAATACCCTTATTAAATCCCACCCCTAAAACTTAACTTTTATTTGTATTCAAATTAGAATTAAATAATGAGTGTATATTAAATGATGAGTGTGTTCACTTAAAATCACGGGTTGGTGTGCTTTATAATAGTATTTGGATTATATACAGTTAGCCACTGTGTATGTATCAAGTGTCCCAGGTGGGCTGCAGTACCACCGTAGATAGCACACCAACTTCCGCTAGTTAAAATGCTGTAAATGCCCCCTCTACATGTTTCACTACATCTGTAGCGTCTTCAGGAGGGAAAAATGGGCATCCTCAAATCCAGGTGTGTAAACCTTGTGGCCTCAACTCCAAGAAGACTGAAGGCTGCGGTCACTGCTTAAGGGGCTTTAACTCTTGAGGAAAGGGTCTGAATACTTATGTAATCCCCTAGGATTATTGTTGTGTATAATCCTGCAATTACATGAAGTGTCCAGTAGATGGTGGACTGCACAAACAAATGAACTAAGGAATGACTATAGCTAGGGAAGAAGGAGTTTTGTGGACATGTGCTCATAGCCATCTTGGATTTTTTCTGTTTCAGCAGAGCCAGAAAAGGGAGAGGGCACAGAGGAAGCAGTTTACTAGGATATGTTCCCAAGAGTGCTGGGTAAGGGACCACGGGGATATAGGTGAACAGCCCCAAAACCTTGTTACACTTATGTCACAGCAAGATAAAAAATTTTTTTTTTTTTTAATTAGCAAAAATGTCTATCATGTTTTCAGATGATGGGGGAAAACTAGAATGCTTTTTTATTTATTTATTTATTTATTTATTTATTACAAGTAGCAACATAAAAGTGAAAGGGTCTGAAGACTTTTGGAATGCACTGTACATTACACATAGAAGGATCTGTATTACAAGGAATATCACACAAAATAGAAGCAGTAAAAAAAAAAAAAAAAAGCTATTGGCAGGAGAGGGGTTAAGTGGACAGTGGAGTCAGGAAAGGATTAACAGAATTACTGTACTGACCAGTGCCTTGAGTTGTTGCTGCGGTTGACCCTGTGAAATTAATATAAAATGTCAAATATTGAGCAAAACAAACAAACAAAAAATGCAACAAATGACCACCAGGTGGCGCAGCAGTCTTATTCTTTAGGACTATAGGATAATCCTACCCTAAATCATACCCTTAAAGGGGTACTCCGGTGGAAATTATTTTTTTAAATGAACTAGTGCCGGAAATGTAAACAGATTTGTAAATGACTTCCATAAAAAAATCTTTATCCTTTCATTACTTATTATCAGCTGTATGCTACAAAGGAAATTCTTTTCTTTTTTCAATATCTTTTTTGTGTTGTCCACAGTGCTCTCTGCTGACACCTCTGTCCGTGTCAGGAACTGTCCAGAGCATCATAGGTTTGGTATGAGGATTTTCTCCTGCTCTGGACAGTTCCTGATACGGACATCGGGTGTCAGCAGAGAGCACTGTGGACAAGATAGAAAAGAAATTCAAAAAGAAAAGAATTTCCTCTGTAGCATACAGCTGCTAATAAGTACTGGAAGGATAAATATTTTTTGATAGAAGTAATTTACAAATCTGTTTAACTTTCTGGCAACAGTTGATAAAAAAATAAAAAAAATAAAAATAAATAAAGTTTTCCACCGGAGTACCCCTTTAACCATAATGTTTTTCTTTATCAATATAATAATCCCATAGGCCAGTCTTTCTGTATGTGTATTTTATAGCAAATAATGGTAGATGAAAAGGAGCGCACAGTCAAAAGAATTCAGTCAATGACCACCGGGATAGTATAGGGCAGTGTTTCCCAAGCAGGGTGCCTCCAGCTGTTGCAAAACTACAACTCCCAGCATGCCCGGACAGCCGTTGGCTGTCCGGGCATGCTGGGAGTTGTAGTTTTGCAACAGCTGGAGGCACCCTGGTTGGGAAACACTGGTATAGGGTATGTATGGAAAATGTTCATCTACTTATCCATGAGTGACCCCAAGTTTATAGTATCTATAAGAGAAGAACTAACCGGAACTTGGTGAAGTAGCAGCTGTTGAACCTGGAAAATACATAATAAGAGAGAATGTAGATTAGATACAAAATAGTCATTATTTTATAACCTACAACAGTAGTCTCCAAACTGTGGACCTCCAGCTGTTGCAAAACTACAGCACTTAATTTATTGAGATTGCACATAAAAGGATCTGTATTACCATGAATATCACACAAAATACTAAGAAGGAGCTATTAACAGGATAGGAGTTAAAGGGGTATTCCAGGCAAAACCTTTTTTTTTATATATAAACTGGCTCCGGAAAGTTAAACAGATTTGTAAATTACTTCTATTAAAAAATCTTAATCCTTCCAATAGTTATTAGCTTCTGAAGTTTTCTGTCTAACTGCTCAATGATGATGTCACGTCCCGGGAGCTGTGCATGATGGGAGAATATCCCCATAGGAACTGCACAGCTCCCGGGACGTGAGTCATCAGAGAGCTGTTAGACAGAAAACAAGAACTCAACTTCAGAAGCTAATAACTATTGGAAGGATTAAGATTTTTTTAATAGAAGTAATTTACAAATCTGTTTAACTTTCCGGAGCCAGTTGATATATATATATATATATATATATATATATATATATATATTTATATATATATATATATATATATATATATATATATATATTTATATATATATATATATATATATATATATATATAAAGTTTTGGCCTGGAATACCCCTTTAAGTCATCGGTGGAGTAAGGAAAGGGGGTAAGGAAAGGGGTAACAGAATTACTGACCGGTGCCTTGAGTTGTTGCTGCAGTTGAACCTGTGAAATGAATATAAAGGGTTAATAGAGTACAGGTATGACTGTTAATACCTGACTAAATAAATTAAGCACAATTCCTACACTTACAACTGATCTTTAGTGTGCCATGTTATTACACAATACACAATTATAATTTAAATGTTAGTTCTCTACAGGACATTCATTTAAACTGAGTGATATTTTCATAGCTTTATATATATATTCATGTTCAAACATATGTTAGGATTTTATTTTTTTTATACTGTTTTCTTTTTGGCCATAATGTTGCAATGGCTTTGTGTATTGTATTGTAAAATTTCTTGAAAAAATTCAATAAAAACCATTTGATCATATGTATATATATATATATATATATATATATATATATATATATGGTTTTATTTTTTATTGGAACAATATCATAATCATACCATCAAAGTTTTACTTTTTCAAAATAATGATAAGCCCTGCCTAAAGAGTCCAGCCCTGCCTAAAGAGTCCAGCCCTGCCTAAAGAGTCCAGCCATGCTTACAGAGTCCAGCCATGCTTAAAGAGTCCAGCCCTGCCTCAAGACTCCAGCCCTGCCTCAAGAGTCCAGCCCTGCCTAAAGAGTCCAGCCCTGCCTAAAGAGTCCAGCCCTGCCTAAAGAGTCCAGCCCTGCCTAAAGAGTCAGGCCCTGCCTACAGAGTCCAGCCATGCTTAAAGAGTCCAGCCATGCCTCAAGAGTCCAGCCATGCCTCAAGAGTCCAGAGTCCAGCCCTGCCTCAAGAGTCCAGCCCTGCCTAAAAAGTCCAGCCCTGCCTAAAAAGTCCAGCCCTGCCTAAAAAGTCCAGCCTTTCCTAAAAAGTCCAGCCCTGCCTAAAAAGTCCAGCCCTGCCTAAAGAGTCCAGCCCTGCCTAATGTGCCCAGTGTGTGATCACAGCCCAAGGTTCTAAATACCAATTACAAAACTAGCTGTGTATGTGCTTCAGAAATCTCAAATCAAGTGACTATTCACTTGAGGGAGCTTTGTGTTTCTGAGGGGATTAAAGGGGTACTTCAGTGGAAAACTTTTTTTTATCTTTAAATAAACTGGTGCCAGAAAGTTAAATTGATTTTTAAATTACTTCTATTAAAAAATCTTAATCCTTCCAGTACTTATCAGCTGCTGAATACTACAGAGGAAGTTATTTTCTTTTTGGAACACAGAGCTCTCTGCTGACATCTCTGTCCATTTTAGGAACTGTCCAGAGCAGTAAATGTTTGCTATGGGGATTTTCTCCTAATCTGGACAGTTCTTAAAGGGGTTCTCTGGTGCTTACACATCTTATCCCCTATCCAAAGTATAGGGGATAAGATGCCTGATTGCGGGAGTCCAGCAGCTGGGGACGCCCGTGATCATGCACGCGGCACCCTGTTTGTAATCAGTCCCCGGAGCGTGTTCGCTCCGGGTCTGATTACGGGCAACTACAGGGCCGTCAGCGTGGGACGTCACGCCTCCGCCCCCGCGTGACGTCACGCTCCGCCCTTCAATGCAAGCCTACGGGAGGGGGCGTGACAGCCGGCCCTGTAGTCGCCCGTAATCAGACCTGGAGCGAACACGCTCCGGGGACTGATTACAAACGGGGTGCCGCGTGCATGATCACGGGCGTCCCCAGCTGCGGGACTCCCGCGATCAGGCATCTTATCCCCTATCCTTTGGATAGGGGATAAGATGTGTAAGCACCGGAAAACCCCTTTAAAATGGACAGAGATGTCAGCAGAGAGCACTGTGGTCATGATGTCAGCAGAGAGCACTGGGCTCATTCACACTACAGAATCTGCAACTGGAGAAATTCTGGGTGGGATTCCATCTTGAGTGGGCAGAACAAGCCGGCGCTAGGACTGCTTGGAAATGCGCCGTCTCCATTGACGACAATACATTGTACTCAAAGGAACATCTCTTGTGAGACCTTCCAACCTGACAGACCTGCAGAGAAGAATGGCAGAAAATCCTCAAATCCAGGTGTGTAAATCTTGTGGCCTCAACTCCAAGAAGACTGAAGGCTGCGGTCACTGCTTAAGGGGCTTTAACTCTTGAGGAAAGGGTCTGAATACTTATATAATCCCCTAGAATTATTGTTGTGTATAATCCTGCAATTACATGAAGTGTCCAGTAGATGGTGGACTGCACAAACAAATGAACTAAGGAATGACTATAGCTAGGGAAGGAGGAGTTTTGTGGACATGTGCTCATAGCCATCTTGGATTTTTTCTGTTTCAGCAGAGCCAGAAAAGGGAGAGGGCACAGAGATAGCAGTTTACTAGGATATGTTCCCAAGAGTGCTGGGTAAAGGACCACAGGGATATAGGTGAACAGCCCCAAAACCTTGTTACACTTATGTCACAGCAAGATAAAAAAAAATATTTAAAAAAAAAATTTGCAAAAATGTCTATCATGTTTTCAGACGATGGGGGGAAAACTAGAATGCTTTTTTATTTTATTTATTTATTACAAGGAGCAACATACAAGTGAAAGGGTCTGAAGACTTTTGGAATGCACTGTACATTACACATAGAAGGATCTGTATTACAAGGAATATCACACAAAATAGAAGCAGTAAAAAAATAAAAGCTATTGGCAGGAGAGGGGTTAAGTGGACATTGGAGTCAGGAAAGGATTAACAGAATTACTGTACTGACCGGTGCCTTGCGTTGTTGCTGCGGTTGACCCTGTGAAATTAATAAAAAATGTCAAATATTGAACAAAACAAACAAAAAAATGCAACAAATGACCACCAGGTGGCGCAGCAGTCTTAAATTTCTTTAGGACTATAGGATAATCCTACCATAAATCATACCCTTAAAGGGTGGAAAACGTTTTTTTTTTTTTTTCAATTAACTGGTGCCAGAAAGTTAAACAGATTTGTAAATGACTTCTATTAAAAAATCTTTATCCTTCCAGTACTTATTAGCAGCTGTATACTACAGAGAAAATTCTGTGCTTTTTGAATCTCTTTTTTGTCTTGTCTACAGTGCTCTCTGCTGTCCGTGTCAGGAACTGTCCAGAGCAGGATAGGTTTGCTACGAGGATTTTCTCTTGCTCTGGTCAGTTCCTGATACGGGCATCAGGTGTCAGCAGAGAGCACTGTGGACAAGACAAAAAAGAAATTCAAAAAGAAAAGAATTTCCTCTGTAGCATACAGCTGCTAATACTGGAAGGATAAAGATTTTTTGATAGAAGTCATTTACAAATCTGTTTAACTTTCTGGCACCAGTTGAAAAAAAAAAAAATGTTTTCCACCGGAGTACCCCTTTAACAATAACGTTTTTCTTTATCAATATAAAGAAAAGTTGGCTGTCCGGGCATGCTGGGAGGTGTAGTTTTGCAACAGCTGGAGGCACCCTGGTTGCGAAACACTGGTATAGGGTATGTATGGAATGTGTTCATCTACTTATCCATGAGTGACCCCAAGTTTATAGTATTTATAAGTAAGAGAAGAACTTACCGGAACTTGGTGAAGTAGCAGCTGTAGAACCTGGAAAATATATAATAAGAGAGAATGTAGATTAGACACAAAATAGTCCTTATTTTATAACCTACAACAGTAGTCTCCAAACTGTGGACCTCCAGCAGTTACAAAACTACAGCACCCAATTTAGGCTGGGTTCCCATTATGTTTTCCTCCATACAGGAGCGCATACGGCAGGATAGAGCTAAAAACTTGTGCTCCGTATGCCTTTCTATGCGCTCCCGTATGTAATTCATTTCAATGAGCCGACCGCAGTGAAACCTTCGGTCCAGTCGGCTAATTTTTGCCCCGTATGCGCTTTTACAATCGGACCTAAAACCATGGTTGACCACAGTTTTAGGTCCCGGTTGTAAAAGTGCATACAGGGCAAAAATTAGCCGACCGGACCGAAGGTTTCACTGCGGTCGGCTCATTGAAATGAATTACATACGGGAGCGCATAGAAAGGCATACAGGAGCACAAGTTTTTAGCTCTCCCCTGCCGTATGCGCTCCCGTATGGGGGGAAAACGTAATGGGAACCCAGCCTTATTGAGATTGCACATAAAAGGATCTGTATTACCATGAATATCACACAAAATACTAAGAAGGAGCAGTGAAAAAATGGCAGGATAGGAGTTAAGTCATCGTTGGAGTCAGGAAAGGGTTAACAGAATTACTGACCGGTGCCTTGAGTTGTTGCTGCAGTTGAACCTGTGAAATGAATATAAAGGGTTAATATATTGAAATTTAAAGAGTCCAGCCCTTCCTAAAGAGTCCAGCCCTCCCTAAAAAGTCCAACCCTCCCTAAAGAGTCCAGCCCTTCCTAAAGAGTCCAGCCCGGCCTAAAGAGTCCAGCCCGGCCCTAAAGAGTCCAGCCCTGCCTAAAGAGTCCAGCCCTGCCTAAAGAGTCCAGCCCGGCCTAAAGAGTCTTGCCCTCCCTAAAGAGTCCAGCCCTGCCTTAAGAGTCCAGCCCTGCCTAAAGAGTCCAGCCCTGCCTAAAAAGTTCAGCCCTGCGTAAAGAGTCCCATCCTGCCTAAAATAATGGAATTAATATTGCACATAAAAGGATTTGAAGTACAATGATTATCACACAAAAAATAATAAGAAGGAGCAGTAAAAAAATTAAGTTATTGACAGGATAGGGGTTAAGTCAACGGAGGAGTCAGGAAAGGGTTAACAGAATTACTGACCGGTGCCTTGAGTTGTTGCTGCGGTTGAACCTGTGAAATGCATTTAAAGGGTTAATTTATTGAAGAAAAAAAAAAACACATACACAATGACCCCCAGGTGGCGCTGCAGTCTTATTTTCAATGGGGACTATATGATAATCACACCATTAAAGTTCTACTTTATTAATATAATAATCCCATAGGTCAGTCTGTATGTGTAAATTATAATAAATGTTGGAAAGTAAAAAGGAGCGCACAATCTAAAGAATGTAGTAAATCAATGACCACTAGGAGGTGCTGCACACATGATCTCTTCTAGGTATGTATAGGGTATGTATGGAATGTCTTCATTTACTTTATATTATCTAAAAGAAAGAGAAGAACTTACCGGAACTTGGTGAAGTAGCAGCTGTTGAACCTGGAAAATATAACAGAGAATGTAGGATTAGATATAAATTGGCCATTATTTTATTATCTATAATTATTTTATCATCTATAATTATTTTATCATCTATAATTATTTTATAATCTATAATTATTTTATTATCTATAAGTTTGGGTTGAATTGAGGTTTGTGGAATCCCCTGAGCAAGACACATGGCAAAGAAAGGAGACAGAATCCAGCCTAAGTAATAGTGCCATACAGCCCATATATAAACCCACCATACAGTATCCATATAAACCTGCCATATAGTGTCCATATACATAATGGTGGTCTATGAGAGTCTGGGTCGGGGTCTTAGAGAATATCTATCTGACAATTGAGCATTGGTTAAAAGTGGAACAAGAAGGGACAGGACCTGCCTGGGACTCATCACACCCAATATGTATTAAGCCTATCAGGCTGTATTTGTGGGAGGGGCGTTGGATATATAAACAAACGCCACCCCCTCCACAGGTGCGTACGGTGCGTTTAGCGGTGTTTTGTGCTGTGAGCTCATACGTCCCCCGATAGCAATGAAGTGGAGTATCGGAGGTTTGTAAAAGTGGTGTCAAGGATTCCCTGCGGGCGGTAAGTGCCAGTTCCCGGTGATGCCGTTATTTCAGTCTTGCTTTTACTGTCTTATTATACTCTCCCCTAGCCTAGTTGGTACGGTGGGGGCTCATATAGCGGGGATGCAGCGCTGCCGACAGCACGCTCCGTGACCTATGCTGCGGCCGCACTTATTCAGGTGTCGGCAGGCTAGTTTCCCGACTTGCAGAGTTTTCACTAGGATACGATTTTGGTTTCTGGCACTTACCGGCTGGTAAAGCGTTCCGACAGGTTGTAATGCCGGGACGCCATCACTAGATGGAGCTGCGCGCACAGTGCAGTGCATCATGTGAGGATTGTTTTTGTTAAATAAAGTTAAAAAAAGGGGGGTCTTTTCTGGTGTAAAACTGTAGGGTTAAATATTTTGTGAACATATAAAGTTTTTGTAATATGATTTGTTAATAAAGAAAAAAAAAAGGGGGAGAGGGTATAGATATATATGTAAATAAATAGCAATTAAAAAAAAGGTATAGCTATGTCACGGAGGGATATGGCACATGATGCGTAGTGTAATCGGTTATTTTGTGTTATCCTTTGGTTGTGTGCATTCCCAGTCATACCCAACATTCGTCATTTATAGCTTTTCAAGTGCTGCGTAAGAGGTTGGTTGTATCATAATCACGCTCGTCCGTTTTACGCACGATAAATCGCTTTATGTTTAAATGCATTCTGACATGTAATAATCGCTGTAGGTCCTTGAAAGGTTCCTCTGGGACTAGTCACTACACTTGAGCATATATCGTAGTATATAGACAAAGTACTGACACTTTAGAGCATGCATACAATCAGCATGGGTTGTTGTCATAGGTGGTGATTTACTGGTAATCCTGACTCATCTTCAGGCAGTGTCACCACAGGGTAATGTTTTCAGGGCATGTCCCATCATAGTCATTAGTTACTAGTAGACCCCTTTCAGGGGTAGTCATGGCTGACTGTTGGTTACTCACACGCCTTCAGTTACCTACACATAGGTGATGATTTACCGTTAATCCTGACTCGTCTTCGGGTGGAATCATCACAGTTTGACGTGGCTGACACGTCTTCAGGACATCAATTCGACATTTAAGCACTGGTTACTGCTATCCTTACACGCCTTCATGAGTGACCTTGGTTTGCACCTGTTACTGACACGTCTTCAGAGCAGTTGCTTTTGTTCATGTCCTTACACAATCATCACAGCATATCGAGTACCGTTTTTCACTCGTCCTGACTCATCTTCAGGTTATACGGCTTTGTCACGTCGGTCACATTTTCCTATGTTCTTAGTGTCTCACCTTCCAGGAGCCTGCTTGCTTATCAGTCAGCAATGACACATTGAGGGGGCGGGGCTATCATGTCACGACTTCCCGATGCCGGCTCTAGCATTCGGAGCAGTTTGTTCCAAACGCTGAGCAGCGGAGTACCCCTTTAAAGTGGCGGGATAGTTTCTTTGAGCTCAGCGTCAGAGTCACGAAAAATTGTCGATGGGGGGCTTCGGTTAAGTACTTTTTCCTCACAGAATGCTTGGGATACGGTGGCGGAGTTGTGATTTACATTGAGTGACAAGGCTGGCGATTACCTTCTACTGCCTTCTGAGTCAGCGGCTTTAACCTCAGCACAGTTTGTATCTCACGCACTCTGATCAGCACTTTTGGGGGCAATCCTCGGGAATTTTCAGGGCATTCGTTCCGTATGGGGGCTGCTTCCGCAGCCTCTAGGCATAAGGTTCCCCCACATGTCATCCATAAGCTAGGCAGGTGGAAGTCGGCTGTTATTCTACCTACTTACCAAATCCGTATCATGAAATGGCCGATGTGTTCAGATATCTGGTTCTGTGAATCTCAATAAATATATATTAACCTGCACGGTCTTGTTTTTTTGCCCTTTAGAGGTTAACCCTCGATCGGGTTTTTTTTTTTAGCACAGTTCAACCGCTATTGTTATCTCTATGTACAGTTGTTTAATAGTTTTTCTTGCAGGACAATTCCAGAAGTAGATTGGTCAAGTATAAGCCGGTAAGTCTTTACTGTTACGTATTAACCCTGACCACAAATTTCATTGTAAAATAGGAAAGATGGCTGACCTGTAGATCCTGGGGCAGAACTTGTTGAACCTGAAAAATAAAATATGAAGATTGCACTTACAGCACACATATAGGACATATTCGTTACACTCGTATAAAAAACAACATTCATATGATGGGAGAAAAGTAGACTGGGAAGAAAAAAAACATTACTGACCTGAACCTTGAGTTGTTGCTGCGGTTGAGCCTGTAAAATGAATATAAAGAGTTAATTTTCTGGACAATAAATGTTTCAAACCATTGGTCAGCAGGTGGCGCCGCACTCATATTCCTAATTTTGCTTTTAGCCAAGACTTTGGACGAAATGTGCATATGGCCCACTACATGTGTATGGCTTTTTTGTAAAGAGATGATAGAAAAAAAATGCCGCCATAGTATTGGCTAAATAAATAGTTCCATATAGCGCTCACATAATACCCCTATAGAATGCACATGTAATGCCACTACATGAAGTGCTTGCAGGGCACTGCCATACTGCTGTTATAGTGCTATAGAGTACTCGGATAGTACTGACCTATACTGCTCATATTATTTTGCCATACAGTACCAGTGTAGTACTGCAAAATTAATAGTGCAAAAGGTCACTTAAAGGGGTACTCCGGTGGAAAACTTTTATTTATTTATTTTTTTTAAATCAACTGGTGCCAGAAAGTTAAGCAGATATGTCAATTACTTTTATTAAAAAATATCAATTCTTCCTGTACTAATTAGCTGCTCAATAATACAGAGGAAATTCTTTTCTTTTGGAACACAGAGCTCTCTGCTGACATCATGACCACAGTGCTCTCTGCTGACATCTCTGTCCATTTTAGGAACTGTCCAGAGCAGCATATATTTGCTACGGGGATTTTCTCCTATTCTGAACAGTTCTTAAAAAGGACAGAGATGTCAGCAGAGAGCACTGTGCTCGTGATTCAGCAGAGTACCCCTTTAAATAATACCCACAGAATCCCACCAGGCCGTTCACACTTCATACTGTAATAATTCTCTACGGTGATAACATAACAGTTCCCAAATAATACCACAGCTGGCGAAATATAGGTTTAAGACTCTCCAGGCATGCTGGGAGTTGTAGTTGTGCAACAGCTGGAGGCACCTTGGTTTGAAAACACTGTCTTAAGTTAAACAGATTTGTAAATTATTTCTATAAAAAAAATCTTAATCCTTCCAGTACTTATCAGCTGCTATGTATACTACAGAGGAAGTTGAGTTGTTCTTTTCTGTCTGACCACAGTGCTCTCTACTGACACCTCTGTCCGTGTCATGAACTGTCCAGAGCAGAAGCAAATCCCCATAGCAAACCTCTCCTCCTCCAGACAGTTCCTGACACGGACAGAGGTGTCAGCAGAGAGCACTGTGGTCAGGCAGAAAGAAATGTAAAAAGAAAAGATCTTCCTGTGGAGCATACAGCAGCCGATAAGTACTGGAAGGCTTAAGATTTTTTTGATAGAAGTAATTTACAAATCTGTTTAACTTTCTGGCACCAGTTGATTTGAATAAAAAAAAAAAATAATAATAATAATAATTGTTTTCCACCAAAGTAACTCATATTTTGCCAGCTGTGGTATTATTCCGACACTGTTATGTTATCACTGTAGAGCATTATTATGCAGGTACAGTATGACAGTATTATATTATGACAGTATTACACATAGAAAGATCCATATCCGTATTACAATGAATGAATAGCACACCAAATATTTTAAAAAAAGCTATCGGCAGGCAAGGGTTAAGCGGACGGTGGAGTCAGGAAAGAGTTAATAGAATACTGACTGGTACCTGGAGTTGTTGCTGTGGTTGAACCTGTGAAATGAATATAAGGGTTAATTTGTAAGGGTTAAATGATTAAAGGGGTACTCCGATGAAAACCTTTTTTCTTTTAAATCAACTGGTGGCAGAAAGTTAAACATATTTGTAAATTACTTCTATTAAAAAATCTTTATCCTTCCTGTACTTATTAGCTGCTGAATACTACAGAGGAAATTCTTTTCTTTTTGGAATGCTCTCTGATGACATCACGACCACAGTGCTCTCTGCTGACGTTATTATAATAATAATAACACTTTATTTATTGTTGTCCTTAGTGGGATTTGAACCCAAGTCCCCAACACTGCAAGGCAGCAGTGCTAACCACTGAGCCACCATGCTGCCCTTAGCATACATCTGCTATGCATGGTTGCTAAAATGGACAGAGATGTCAGCAGAGAGCACTGTGCTTGTGATGTCATCAGTGTTCCAAAAAGAAAGGAATTTCCTCTGTAGCATTCAGCAGCTAATAAGTACTGGAAGGATTAAGATTTTTTTAATAGAAGCAATTTACAAATATGTTTAACTTTCTGCCACCAGTTGATTTAAAAGAAAAAAGGTTTTCACCGGAGTACCCCTTTAAATAAATAAGTAATAATAAAAAATAAAAAATAAATGCAAGAAATGACCACCAGGAGGCACTGCGGTCTTATTCTTCATTGGTACTCTATCATAATCATACCATCCAAGATTTACGTTATCAATATAATGATCCCATAGGTTAATCATTCTGTATGTGTATTTTATAGAGAAAGGGAGCACACAATCTAAAGAATGCAGTAAGTCAATGACCACCGGATGGCGCTGCACACATGATTTTCTCTAGAAATGTATAGGGCAGTGTTTCCCAACCAGGGTGCCTCCAGCTGTTGCAAAACCACAACTCCCAGCATGCCCGGACAGCCGAAGGCTGTCCGGGCATGCTGGGTGTTGTAGTTTTGCAACAGCTGGAGGCACCCTGGATGGGAAACACTTGTATAGAGTATGTATGGAATGTGTCATGGTTCATAGAATCTATAAGAAAGAGAAAAACTAACCGGAACTTGGTGATGTAGCAGCTGTTGAACCTGGAAAATATATATGATAAGAGATATATGTAGGATTAGATATAAAAAGGCCATTATTTTATAATCTAAATTATATTGTAAACTATAATGATCCAATTATCTATAAGGTTGGGTTGAATTGGGGTTTGTGAAATCCCCTAAAATAGTGCCATACAGTCCTTATATAATCCCACCATACAGTTTCCATATAAACCTGCCGTATAGTGCCCTATATACATAATGGTGGTCTATGGTAGTCTGGGTCGGGGTCTTAGAGTTACTCAATTGTCAGATACGTATTCTCTAAGGGCCCGGACCTGCCTGGGACTCATCGGACCCTATATATATATATATTATTGTAGGAAAGATGGCTGACCTGCAGATGGTGGAGCAGAACTTGTTGAACCTGAAAAAAAATAAGAAGACTGAACTTACAGCACACATAGAAGACGTATACCGGTTACACCTCGTAAAAAAAAAAAATGCAACCGGGAAGTCTGGAAAGGGTTAAAAAAACATTACTGACCTGCGCCTTGAGTTGTTTCTGAGGATGAGCCTGTAAAAGGAATATAAAGAGTTAATTTGATGTACATGAATGCAGTGACCTAGCACGGCCACTACATAATATATGGCGCTGTCTCTTTCTTTCTCTGTTCTTTGTGCATACAGTGGTGATTTTCAGCCTGTTGAAAAACTCCAACTCCCAGCATTCCTGGGCATGTCAGTTGTTGGGACTAATATATATCCATTCATCTCCCAGTCACGAGAATTAAATGGTCTCTAGGGGGCGTGGTTATGCCGCAGTGGGTGGATAACAGGGTGGAAGGGATTTACTGAAGTAATACTATCTGTACATGCACTGCAGCATAGCCACGCCCCCTGCAGACCATGTGACTTATGACATATTGTCTCTTACTGCATGGAATCCTGGGAAAGGTCAGAGACAACAGTGATTTAAAAAGACTTGCGCTACAGCTTCCACTTCCGGATGTGGGTCATGTGCATGAAAACGGGACAAAGTGGCGCATGGAGGTAATAGAAGCAAAATACACGGTATTATAACTTGGCATTATGGGCTTAAAGGCTGTAGAAAAAAAAATACTGGAATACCCCTTTAGGGTGGGGTCACACAGAGCACATACAAAGCGTATTTTATGCTGCAGATCTGTCGACGGTGGTCACAAGAGCGAGCTCCCTGCTGCGGCTTGGTAGCTCAATGTGTCTGCTACTAGCGGATTTCACACTGCACATCTGCTACGAGCAGGCATTGTGTTTACAGTGAAAAAATCCACCGATACGAGCGGACATGCAAAGATACCGACCGCACCAGGGAGCTTGCCCTAGTGACTGCTGTTGGCGCATCTGCAGCATGAAATACGTTGTGGATACTCTCCCTACCCTTAAGGAGAGTGTCATAAAATTGTGTGGAAACTTATAGGCCATTTATGCTCCACTGGGAATTCTGGGAAGAAAGGATATGCAGAGCAGCTCTCACATCACTTTTCCGAGGGGTTTTCCCCTTAAAAGTCAGTATTTACTCCAACTAGGAGTCTTGGAAACGGACTGGGAATGTAAGCCATGTCAGAGATCTCTCCAAAAGGAGATAATACTCATCTGCAGACAGCAGTTTTGGGGGTTATTGCCCTTCGTCAGTACAGAGTAGAGTCCTAGCGTGCTAGTGAGAGGAGTATCATCATAGAGACTAAGAAGGGATAAGTCTGTCCAGTCCATGTGAATGAGGAAGATTAATTTCTCAAAGAAGAGACGAATCTCGGGGTGCTTAGCTTGATATCCAGCAGTGTAATATAGACTTACAGATATCAGCTGAAATCGAGAAAATATGTTTCTTGTCATTTTCTCATGGTATCCTTATGTTGTCAGGAATAATAACTAATAGGCTCCAGAGGGGTAGGTTGGTGTGTCCCTTTCAGATGACTAGTGTTACGCCGAGCGCTCCGGGTCCCCGCTCCTCCCCGGAGCGCTCACTACACTCTCGCTCCCGCAGCGCCCCGGTCAGATCCACTGACCGGGTGCGCTGCGATACTGCCTCCAGCCGGGATGCGATTCGCGATGCGGGTGGCGCCCGCTCGCGATGCGCACCCCGGCTCCCGTACCTGACTCGCTCTCCGTCGGTCCTGTCCCGGCGCGCGCGGCCCCGCTCCCTAGGGCGCGCGCGCGCCGGGTCTCTGCGATTTAAAGGGCCACTGCGCCGCTGATTGGCGCAGTGGTTCTAGTTAGTATGTTCACCTGTGCACTCCTTATTTATACCTCACTTCCCCTGCACTCCCTCGCCGGATCTTGTTGCCATTGTGCCAGTGAAAGCGTTCCCTTGTATGTTCCTAGCCTGTGTTCCAGACCTCCTGCCGTTGCCCCTGACTACGATCCTTGCTGCCTGCCCCGACCTTCTGCTACGTCCGACCTTGCTTCTGTCTACTCCCTTGTACCGCGCCTATCTTCAGCAGTCAGAGAGGTTGAGCCGTTGCTAGTGGATACGACCTGGTCACTACCGCCGCAGCAAGACCATCCCGCTTTGCGGCGGGCTCTGGTGAAAACCAGTAGTGACTTAGAACCGATCCACTAGCACGGTCCACGCCAATCCCTCTCTGGCACAGAGGATCCACCTCCTGCCAGCCGGCATCGTGACAGTAGATCCGGCCATGGATCCCGCTGAAGTTCCTCTGCCAGTTGTCGCCGACCTCACCACGGTGGTCGCCCAGCAGTCACAACAGATAGCGCAACAAGGCCAACAGCTGTCTCAACTGACCGTGATGCTACAGCAGCTACTACCACAGCTTCAGCAGTCATCTCCTCCGCCAGCTCCTGCACCTCCTCCGCAGCGAGTGGTCGCTTCTGGCCTACGACTATCCTTGCCGGATAAATTTGATGGGGACTCTAAATTCTGCCGTGGCTTTCTTTCCCAATGTTCCCTGCACTTGGAGATGATGTCGGACCAGTTTCCTACTGAAAGGTCTAAGGTGGCTTTCGTAGTCAGCCTTCTGTCTGGAAAAGCTCTGTCATGGGCCACACCGCTCTGGGACTGCAATGACCCCGTCACTGCCTCTATACACTCCTTCTTCTCGGAAATTCGAAGTGTCTTTGAGGAACCTGCCCGAGCCTCTTCTGCTGAGACTGCCCTGCTGAACCTGGTCCAGGGTAATTCTTCCGTTGGCGAGTACGCCATACAATTCCGTACTCTTGCTTCTGAACTATCCTGGAATAATGAGGCCCTCTGCGCGACCTTTAAAAAAGGCCTATCCAGCAACATTAAAGATGTGCTGGCCGCACGAGAAATCCCTGCTAACCTACATGAACTCATTCATCTAGCCACTCGCATTGACATGCGTTTTTCCGAAAGGCGTCAGGAGCTCCGCCAGGATATGGACTTTGTTCGCACGAGGCGTTTTTTCTCCCCGGCTCCTCTCTCCTCTGGTCCCCTGCAATCCGTTCCTGTGCCTCCCGCCGTGGAGGCTATGCAGGTCGACCGGTCTCGCCTGACACCTCAAGAGAGGACACGACGCCGCATGGAGAATCTCTGCCTGTACTGTGCCAGTACCGAACACTTCCTGAAGGATTGTCCTATCCGTCCTCCCCGCCTGGAAAGACGTACGCTGACTCCGCACAAAGATGAGACAGTCCTTGATGTCAACTCTGCTTCTCCACGTCTTACTGTGCCTGTGCGGATATCTGCCTCTGCCTTCTCCTTCTCTACTATGGCCTTCTTGGATTCCGGATCTGCAGGAAATTTTATTTTGGCCTCTCTCGTCAACAGGTTCAACATCCCGGTGACCAGTCTCGCCAGACCCCTCTACATCAATTGTGTGAACAATGAAAGATTGGACTGTACCATACGTTTCCGCACGGAGCCCCTTCTAATGTGCATCGGACCTCATCACGAGAAAATTGAATTTTTGGTCCTCCCCAATTGCACTTCCGAAATTCTCCTTGGACTACCCTGGCTTCAACTCCATTCCCCAACCCTGGATTGGTCCACTGGGGAGATCAAGAGTTGAGGTCCCTCTTGTTTCAAGGACTGCCTTAAACCGGTTCCCAGTACCCCTTGCCGTGACTCTGTGGTTCCCCCTGTAACCGGTCTCCCTAAGGCCTATATGGACTTTGCGGATGTTTTTTGCAAAAAACAAGCTGAGACTCTACCTCCTCACAGGCCTTATGATTGTCCTATTGACCTCCTCCCGGGCACTACTCCACCCCGGGGCAGAATTTATCCTCTGTCCGCCCCAGAGACTCTTGCTAGGTCTGAGTACATCCAGGAAAATTTAAAAAAGGGCTTTATCCGTAAATCCTCCTCTCCTGCCGGAGCCGGATTTTTCTTTGTGTCCAAAAAAGATGGCTCTCTACGTCCTTGCATTGACTACCGCGGTCTTAATAAAATCACGGTAAAGAACCGCTACCCCCTACCTCTCATCTCTGAACTCTTTGATCGCCTCCAAGGTGCCCACATCTTTACCAAACTGGACTTAAGAGGTGCTTATAATCTCATCCGCATCAGAGAGGGGGATGAATGGAAAACGGCATTTAACACTAGAGATGGACACTTTGAGTATCTGGTCATGCCCTTTGGCCTGTGCAACGCCCCTGCCATCTTCCAAGACTTTGTTAATGAAATTTTTCGTGATCTCTTATACTCCTGTGTTGTTGTATATCTGGACGATATCCTGATTTTTTCTGCCAACCTAGAAGAACACCGCCAGCATGTCCGCATGGTTCTTCAGAGACTTCGTGACAATCAACTTTATGCCAAGATAGAGAAATGTCTGTTTGAATGCCAATCTCTTCCTTTCCTAGGATACTTGGTCTCTGGCCAGGGACTACAAATGGATCCAGACAAACTCTCTGCCGTCTTAGATTGGCCTCGCCCCTCCGGACTCCGTGCTATCCAATGTTTTTTGGGGTTCGCCAATTATTACAGGCAATTTATTCCACATTTTTCTACCATTGTGGCTCCTATCGTGGCTTTAACCAAAAAAAATGCCAATCCTAAGTCATGGCCTCCTCAAGCGGAAGACGCCTTTAAATGGCTCAAGTCTGCCTTTTCTTCGGCTCCCGTGCTCTCCAGACCTGACCCATCTAAACCCTTCCTATTGGAGGTTGATGCCTCCTTAGTAGGAGCTGGAGCGGTCCTTCTACAAAAAAATTCTTCCGGGCATGCTGTTACTTGTGGTTTTTTTTCTAGGACCTTCTCTCCGGCGGAGAGGAACTACTCCATCGGGGATCGAGAGCTTCTAGCCATTAAATTAGCACTTGAGGAATGGAGGCATCTGCTGGAGGGATCAAGATTTCCAGTTATTATTTACACCGATCACAAGAACCTCTCCTATCTCCAGTCTGCCCAACGGCTGAATCCTCGCCAGGCCAGGTTCTCTGTTCTTTGCCCGGTTTAATTTTGAAATTCACTTTCGGCCTGCCGATAAGAACATTAGGGCCGATGCTCTCTCTCGTTCCTCGGATGCCTCGGAAGTAGAACTCTCTCCGCAACACATCATTCCTCCTGACTGTCTGATCTCCACTTCTCCAGCCTCCATCAGGCAAACTCCTCCAGGAAAGACCTTCGTCTCTCCACGCCAACGCCTCGGAATCCTCAAATGGGGTCACTCCTCCCATCTCGCAGGTCATGCGGGCATCAAGAAATCCGTGCAACTCATCTCTCGCTTCTATTGGTGGCCGACTCTGGAGACGGATGTCGTGGACTTTGTGCGAGCCTGCACTGTCTGTGCCCGGGATAAGACTCCTCGCCAGAAGCCCGCTGGTCTTCTTCATCCTCTGCCTGTCCCCGAACAGCCTTGGTCTCTGATTGGTATGGACTTTATTACAGACTTACCCCCATCTCGTGGCAACACTGTTGTTTGGGTGGTCGTTGATCGATTCTCCAAAATGGCACATTTCATCCCTCTTCCTGGTCTTCCTTCAGCGCCTCAGTTGGCAAAACAATTTTTTGTACACATTTTTCGTCTTCACGGGTTGCCCACGCAGATCGTCTCGGATAGAGGTGTCCAATTTGTATCAAAATTCTGGAGGGCTCTCTGTAAACAACTCAAGATTAAATTAAACTTTTCTTCTGCATATCATCCTCAATCCAATGGACAAGTAGAAAGAATTAACCAGGTCTTGGGTGATTATTTACGACATTTTGTTTCCTCCCGCCAGGATGATTGGGCAGATCTTCTACCATGGGCCGAATTCTCGTATAACTTCAGAGTCTCTGAATCTTCCTCCAAATCCCCATTTTTCGTGGTGTACGGCCGTCACCCTCTTCCCCCCCCTCCCTACCCCCTTGCCCTCTGGTTTGCCCGCTGTGGATGAAATATCTCGTGATCTTTCCACCATATGGAAAGAGACCCAAAATTCTCTCTTACAGGCTTCATCACGCATGAAGAAGTTTGCTGATAAGAAAAGAAGAGCTCCCCCCATTTTTTCTCCTGGAGACAAGGTATGGCTCTCCGCTAAATATGTCCGCTTCCGTGTTCCCAGCTACAAATTGGGACCACGCTATCTTGGTCCTTTCAAAATTTTGCACCAGATCAATCCTGTCTCTTATAAACTTCTTCTCCCTCCTTCTCTTCGTATTCCTAATGCCTTTCACGTTTCTCTTCTTAAACCACTCATCATCAACCGTTTCTCTCCTAAACTTATCTCTCCCACTCCTGTCTCCGGTTCTTCTGACATCTTTCCTGTTAAGGAGATACTGGCCTCCAAAAAGGTCAGAGGAAAAACCTTCTTTTTGGTTGACTGGGAGGGCTGTGGTCCTGAAGAGAGATCCTGGGAACCTGAGGACAATATCCTGGATAAAAGTCTGGTCCTCAGGTTCTCAGGCTCCAAGAAGAGGGGGAGACCCAAGGGGGGGGGTACTGTTACGCCGAGCGCTCCGGGTCCCCGCTCCTCCCCGGAGCGCTCACTACACTCTCGCTCCCGCAGCGCCCCGGTCAGATCCACTGACCGGGTGCGCTGCGATACTGCCTCCAGCCGGGATGCGATTCGCGATGCGGGTGGCGCCCGCTCGCGATGCGCACCCCGGCTCCCGTACCTGACTCGCTCTCCGTCGGTCCTGTCCCGGCGCGCGCGGTCTCTGCGATTTAAAGGGCCACTGCGCCGCTGTTTGGCGCAGTGGTTCTAATTAGTATGTTCACCTGTGCACTCCTTATTTATACCTCACTTCCCCTGCACTCCCTCGCCGGATCTTGTTGCCATTGTGCCAGTGAAAGCGTTCCCTTGTATGTTCCTAGCCAGTGTTCCAGACCTCCTGCCGTTGCCCCTGACTACGATCCTTGCTGCCTGCCCCGACCTTCTGCTACGTCCGACCTTGCTTCTGTCTACTCCCTTGTACCGCGCCTATCTTCAGCAGTCAGAGAGGTTGAGCCGTTGCTAGTGGATACGACCTGGTCACTACCGCCGCAGCAAGACCATCCCGCTTTGCGGCGGGCTCTGGTGAAAACCAGTAGTGACTTAGAACCGATCCACTAGCACGGTCCACGCCAATCCCTCTCTGGCACAGAGGATCCACCTCCTGCCAGCCGGCATCGTGACAACTAGTTACAGAGGTTCTGATTTCTTTCCAGAAATTGTCAATAAGGAAGAAGAACCACATACAATGAGGTTAGTCAGTCTGGGGAAACGTTGATCTGTAGTCTTTCTGCACCCAAATAAGCTGAATGAGTTAATTTGTAGGCCACTTTCCAGCAGCAGCTGTTTGCAGTGCGGATAATACATCACCAGTAGTGACGTCCAGTAGGACATTGGCCCAATAAGACACACCAGGCCACACCAAAAGTCTAATGTGCGGCTGAGCCAGCTGTAGTAGATGGTTATCTGGTGTGGTTGGAGTTGTCTGGTGGCAGTCAGGCTAAGGAAGGGGTGATCCCGTTCTTTGCCCCTGATGTGTCGGACTTCTTTGTAAATTTAGCTTTAAGCTTGTAAGTAGTAGCAGGGATGGGGGCGAAATATATCGTATTTTGTCTTCAGCTCTTTACATGTGTATATGGGCTTTTGTGAGATGTCTAGCCAGACGATGAAGATCTGCCAGTTTCCATGTATTGAATATGAGGAGGGGAATTTTGGAGTCATAGTCTGAAATGAGTCCTAACACTAAACCTTTTATTTTTTATTTAAATAAGTCCAAATTTCTGTGTTGAATAGCAATATTTTTTTTTTAGATAATATACTGGCACCCTGAAGCTGCCACTAGGGGGAGCTGAGAAGCTTAATGCATACTGTTTATACATGAACTTAATAATAGCACAGTATACTGTATACTCCTCAGTTCTTTATAGTGATTGCTGCAGGCAGACTGTATAATGCTAGTCTAATTATAGCTAACCATATGAATGCGTGCAAGTTTCTCGCCCAGTGATGTGGGCAACAGATACATTAACAGGATGACCACTTGATGACATTGACCAGTCTTAAAATGACAACAGATTGTTTTCTGACACTTGTCTAGTTGGAAAAGAGTTAATAAATGTCCTAGACGGGACTGATGCCTCAACCTCTACTTCAGTGGTTTCATAAATATTTATGAAAATATTAAGTGGTTGCCCATTGAAAGAAACAACCTGTGTATGGTGTCAAAAAGTATAAGAAAGCAACTTACTAATATATTGTTTTTAGCTTTTTAGCTACAGCTATTTTCCATATAAGATTCTCTCTCTCCCTCTCTCTCTCTCGCGACTTAGTCTGCCACGACTAAGAGCCATTTACGACTCAAAACGCGTAGGTGTATCATGTGTGTCTTTTTAATTTCCATGGATATCCTTTGGTTTTAACTATATGAAGTAAAAGTGAAGTTTTCATCAATTTTTTCACCATCATTGTTTGGAGCAGCTGGAGGCCCTTGCTTTTTTGCCCTCTTTGATGTTCTCCTGGAAACGGCCTGCCTGCCCTGCTCTCCATATCTGAAGTTAATTTCCAGTCTTCTACCCTTCTGTTGGTGAGCTGAGTCTTATTCCTTTTTTCTACTTTGTCAATGCAGAGGCCTCCCTTTTTCTTTCCCCAACCATCCTGTCAGCATGGTACGAGACCAGTAATGTGAAGGGGGAGCTAGTATTACCGCTCATTAGATTTATGACTCATTAGATAAGGCAGCAGGGAGCCCATTCTGATAAAAACTTCTGTTTCTGAGAGGTTTCCTGCTGCCTTATCTATTGAGCAGTAATGGAGAAGGGATTGGAGCTCTCTGCATTGAGAGCCTGTAACGTGACGTCATAGCCTACAAGCCAGCCAGCACAGCTAATATGGAAGATCTCGGCACTATGGCTAATAACATTATATTAGTAATTTGGTTTACTATACTTTTTTGATACCATACACAGGTTTTTTGTTTCACTGGACAACCCCTTTAAGAAAAATATTAGGGAACAAGGCCAGCATCTACATCATAAGCAGGTGAAAGAGCACATTTGGCTTGCATGAAGGATTTCATGGGACCTTAAAGCCCAATACACCTGGAAAAGGCCATGTAAGCTAACTTAATAATGATAAAACAAGTTTTTTTTAATTAATATTGGGGAACAAGTTTAAAACTTTTTGTGCCACTTGTTAAGGAGTTTCATGCCAAAATTTTGGAGCAAACAATAATGCTCTATTTTGAAAGGATTTTAAACTGAAAAGAACAAAAGTTTGCATGATGCCCTCCAGCATTTCAAAAGTGGTAAGTGGTAATTTAGTCTGGTTTATGGAACATTTTAAAAAGATTTACATGGAAACTACCTTTGGAATGGTGTAAAAAAAAAAAAATAAAAAAAAAGTTAAACAAATAAAATAGAAAAATCGATTTTTTTCTACTCTTTCACATTTTTACATTTTAACAATGTCATTGAAAAATACCATCATAAGTATTTTCACACTCTTTAATTCTTTTTCAATGGAGTCCGAATGTACTATCTAGTGTCGCTTACTTTGAACTGTAGGCCTGTTTGGCTTTGTTGCTTTGCGGTACTGAGGCAAACTGCTAATTTTTTACTCTGAATTTCCAAAATCACTGTAAAAATTGTGCAATTTACAGTAATTATGGAAATAGTGGTGAAACGTGCTAATTTTATCATGATTTCGGTCATTTTACATAAAATCACAGAAAAAACATCTTGACATAACCTCTGGTCTCTGAAGAAGGCAATAATAATTTCTCACCTATCTCATAATTGGAATTTCTGCGGTGGAAACATATGCTCGGAAATTCCGCCGTGTGCGCGGTGCATCAGAATCCCATTGAAAACAACAGGTCTCTGCTGCAACAGAATTTCCCAGCTGAATTTTTCTACCGGATTCTGCTCCTAATTTTCATCATGTGAACATGGCCTAAGCAGGTAACCAACATCCATGTCCCCCATTACTAAAAGAAAGTGACCCCTTCACTTATCTCAACATTGCAGAACTTCATATGTTACTTTTAGTATTTTTCCATATTATATTAAAATCGAGTCTGGATTATGTAGCATCTCCCTTATTACAAGGTTGTTAGAACTTTATATAGTGATATCTTCTTACCTACAGTGGTTTGAGCCGACCCCCGTCCTGTGCAAAAAACAAGAGAAATTAATGACATTTAAAATACACTCACTATTACTGTCATTTGAATCACAGTATGAGGTGCTCTACACCGGCATTTATTAGGGCACATTTCTTGGCAATGTTTGGTTACATTAATTGCCCTATACTGCCTTCTATGTACAAGAATTTAAAGGACATCTGTAATGCATGCATTTTACATATTCCTGTGCCCGGGCTACGAAAATAAACAAAATAAACTTTGTCTCACCTTCCTACGTTTCCCCGTTCTTCCGGTACCGGCCTCACGGTTCTCCACTTCCGTCCTCTTGCTGCTTCCTGGTGATGGTAACATCACAGAGCCGTCAGCGTATCACTGGCCGCATCGATGTCCCGCCTCGGCCGGTGATAGGCTGAGCGCACTGTCATGTAAGGAGCCGGCCAGAGCTCCTTACATGACAGTGCGCTCAGCCTATCACCGGCCGAGGCGGGACATCGATACGCTGACGGCAAGAGGACCGCAGTGGAGAACCGTGAGGCCGGTACCGGAGCAACGGGGGAACGTAGGAAGGTGAGTCAAAGTTTATTTTGTTTGTTTTCGCAGCCCGGGCACAGGAATATGTAAAATGCATGCATTACAGATGTCCTTTAACTACCATAATACTGCCTCTTATGTACAAAAAAATATAACTACTATAATACTGCTCCTATATACAAGAATATAACTACTATAATACTGTTCCTATGTACAAGAATATAACTACTATAATACTGCTCCTATATACAAGAATATAACTACTATAATACTGCTCCTATGTACAAGAATATAACTACTATAATACTGCTCCTATATACAAGAATATAACTACTATAATACTGCTCCTATATACAAGAATATAACTACTATAATACTGCCTCCTATGTACAAGAATATAACTACTATAATACTGCCTTCTATATACAAGAATATAACTACTATAATACTGCTCCTATATACAAGAATATAACTACTATAATACTGCCTCCTATATACAAGAATATAACTACTATAATACTGCTCCTATATACAAGAATATAACTACTATAATACTGCCTCCTATATACAAGAATATAACTACTATAATACTGCTCCTATATACAAGAATATAACTACTATAATACCGCCTCCTATATACAAGAATATAACTACTATAATATTGCCCCTATATACAAGAATATAACTACTATAATATTGCCCCTATATACAAGAATATAACTACTATAATACTGCTCCTATATACAAGAATACAACTACTATAATACTGCTTCTATATACAAGAATATAACTACTATAATACTGCTCCTATATTCAAGAATATAACTACTATAATACTGCCTCCTATATACAAGAATATAACTACTATAATACTGCCTCCTATATACAAGAATATAACTACTATAATACTGCTCCTATATACAAGAATATAACTACTATAATACTGCTCCTATATACAAGAATATAACTACTATAATACTGCCCCTATATACAAGAATATAACTACTATAATACTGCTCCTATATACAAGAATATAACTTCTATAATACTGCCTCCTATATACAAGAATATAAATACTATAATACTGCTCCTATATACAAGAATATAACTACTATAATACTGCTCCTATATACAAGAATATAACTACTATAATACTGCTCCTATATACAAGAATAAAACTACTATAATACTGCTCCTATATACAAGAATATAACTACTATAATACTGTTCCTATATACAAGAATATAACTTCTATAATACTGCCTCCTATATACAAGAATATAAATACTATAATACTGCTCCTATATACAAGAATATACCTACTATAATACTGCTCCTATATACAAGAATATAACTACTATAATACTGCCTCCTATATACAAGAATATAACTACTATAATACTGCCTCCTATATACAAGAATATAACTACTATAATACTGTCTCCTATATACAAGAATATAACTACCATAATACTGTCTCCTATATACAAGAATATAACTACTATAATACTGCTCCTATATACAAGAATATAACTACTATAATACTGCTCCTATATACAAGAATATACCTACTATAATACTGCTCCTATATACAAGAATATAACTACCATAATACTGTCTCCTATATACAAGAATATAACTACTATAATACTGCTCCTATATACAAGAATATAACTACTATAATACTGTCTCCTATATACAAGAATATAACTACCATAATACTGTCTCCTATCTACAAGAATATAACTACTATAATACTGCTCCTATATACAAGAATATACCTACTATAATACTGCTCCTATATACAAGAATATAACTACTATAATACTGCCCCTATATACAAGAATATACCTACTATAATACTGCTCCTATATACAAGAATATAACTACTATAATACTGCCTCCTATATACAAGAATATAACTACTATGATACTGCCTCCTATATACAAGAATATAACTACGGTACTATAATACTGTCTCCTATATACAAGAATATAACTACTATAATACTGCCTCCTATATACAAGAATATAACTACTATAATACTGTCTCCTATATACAAGAATATAACTACTATAATACTGCCTCCTATATACAAGAATATAACTACTATAATACTGCTCCTATATACAAGAATATACCTACTATAATACTGCTCCTATATACAAGAATATAACTACTATAATACTGCCCCTATATACAAGAATATAACTACTATAATACTGCTCCTATATACAAGAATATAACTACTATTATAGACTGCTCTATAAAGCACATATCTGACCCCTGACATCGTATATGGTGTGTATGTCCTATTATACAATTACTATTACTGTTATTATAATCACAGTATGAGGCGCTCTACACTGGCATTTATTGGGGCACATTCCTTGCCAACTTCTGGTTGTATTAATTGCCGTACAAACAAGAATTGTTTTTTTATTAGATGTGGAGCACTGTGTGGCGGCCTCGCTGTAATTACATGCCCGGGCCCTTGTTTGTTGGCATCCGGTGCCCTCTGTAATTACTGACATGTTGTTTTTATCATTGTTCCTTATTGTACAGCCAGTTATACAGCGGAAAGTTATGGGAGTCAAGTGAGAGCAAGAACAACAATAGAGCAATTCCTAAAGGAGACCCCTAAGTTTACAAGCTATAGACTTATCACATAAATACAACCGCTATCCACATGGCCTAGTAGTCCTTTTAGATCCCTCTTTGTATGTCCTATGGCATTTCTACTATCAACACTGCTCGATTTCAGGGGAGGAGCAATCATCTAAAGCTATAAAAAAATTAGGTTAGAATTCGAGAGTCATAGAGGGAAGCCTATGAGGTCCAAGAAGTTGGGCACCAGCAGAATTGCTTCCAAATTGTAACACTCCAAAAAACAAGCCTAATAGATGTTCTACCTTAAAGGGGTACTCCACCGGAAAACTTTTATTTTTTTTAAATCAACTGGTGCCAGAGAGTTAAACAGATTGTAAATGACTTCTATAAAAAAAAATCTTAATCCTTCCAGTACTTATCAGCTGCTGTATGTTCCACAGGAAGTTCTTTTCTTTTTGAATTTCCTTTCTGTCTGACCACAGTGCTCTCTGCTGACACCACTGTCCATTTCAGGAACTGTCCAGAGTAGGAGCAAATCCCCATAGCAAACCTCTCCTGCTCTGGACAGTTCCTGACATGGGCAGAGGTGTCAGCAGAGAGCACTGGTGTCAGACAGAAAAGAAATTCAAAAAGAAAATAACTTCCTGTGGAGCATACAGCAGCTAAGTACCGGAAGGATTAAGATTTTTAAATAGAAGTAATTTACAAATCTGTTTAACTTTCTGGCACCAGTTGATTTAAAAAAAACAAAAAAAATACCGTATTTTTCGCCGTATAAGACTGGGGGGGAAAAGTTGGTGCGTCTTATACGGCGAATCACCCCTATCGCGGCGGTCCCTGTATTAATTCTTCAGACGCGGCAATCAAAGCTGACCGCCACGTCTGAAGCGAAAGTGACACTAACCCGGCTGCACCGAGAGGGACCTTACCTGCCTCCTTGGTGTCTGCTCCGTGCCGGGATCCCCTGCATGGCCGTCGCTTTCCTTCGTCGTCATCACGTTGTCGTGCACGCCGCCCCTTCATCCAATAGGAGCGGTGTGCGTAGCGACGTGATGGCGGCGACGGAGAGCGCGGATACCGGGCAGCAGAGACGTTCCGGAGCGACGGGGACACCCCGGGGACGCGGCGACAGCGATGGAGCGACATCCAGGGCAGCGGTGACGGTCCGGAGCGGTGGGGACACGTGAGTATTACCTCCTATACCAGTGGTCTTCAACCTGCGAACCTCCAGATGTTGCAAAACTACAACTCCTGGCATGCCTGGACAGCCAACGGCTGTCCGGGCATGCTGGAAGTTGTAGTTTTGCAACATCTGGCGGTCCGCTGGTTGAAGATCACTGTGACCTATATTTTACATTGTATTCTAGATTTTCCTCATTTAAAATTGGGTGCGTCTTATATGCCGGAGCGTTCTATAGGGCGAAAAATACGGTATGTAGTGTTTTCCAACGGAGTACCCCTTTAAGGTTCAAGATTCAGCCTAGACGGTACCAACACTTAAAGGTTATATCATCAGTGTCATTGCAAAAGAAGTGAACAACAACTTCTCTAGATGGGAGGGGAGTGAAGAACCAGCACCATGATGGTTCTTCCCTTTTGTTTTAACTCCTCGAGAGACAACCAATTCTATAGACCACCAGTAGGTTCCTTCTTAATACTAGTACGGTAAAGAAGCATGTCGATGTCATCATCGAGATACGATGCTTTTATATGTCGGGGCCATCGCATTAACTGCTATCCGACAGCGCAAAATGCTTAAGCTGCTGTCGGATAGCAGTTTAAGCATCCCGTACAAGTTCACTTACATATCCCCTTACATCTCCACTTTGCGATCCTCCGGCATTTTCTGCATCTTTTCCGGGGTCTGGGCCTCGCTTTCCGGCGTCGTTATTACGTCGTGCGCACGCATCCCGGCGCACCAACGCAATAACGTCACCAGAAAGCGAGGCGGAAGAAGCCGGAGGATCCCGAAGAAGACGCCAGAGCAGTGGGACAGCATCGGGAGCCCCTGGGACAGCATCGGGAGTGGTGAGGACACGGTCCGGAGCGGCGGGGACAGGTGAGTATAACTTCCTATACTTTACATTGCACGAATCCCTCAACATATGATGGATTCGACAAACGATGGGTCGTTTGGAATGAATTACCATCGTATGTTGAGGGACCACTGTATCTTGATAATTGGGATTGATCTTCCCGAAAGCATGGGGAAGAAGTTGTAAGAAGGACATTCTTAAGGAGTCAAGGTCCCTAAACATATTAGACCAGATGTCTCAAACTTCAACTTTGAGACCACTGGTCTAGACCAACACAACAGGCTCTTCATAGCCAAAAATCTTGAGTTGTACACATGTTGGGAGTTGAAGTTTTGTAACTGGTCTAGACCAACACAACAGGTTCCTCATAGCCAAAAATGTAGCAAAAATCTTGAGTTGTACACAAACGTATGACAAGTATGACCAACTCAGCATCAGTGGATAAAACAGGAATTGAACAGACAGATGGCTGTCCCGGCATGCTGGGAGTTGAAGTTTTGCAACATCTGTAGGGCCACAGTTTGAAACCAGTGTATTAGACAAAAGCTTGGTGAGTGCACCAATTTTGGTGGGACATGCCATTTATCTAATGTGTATGAAGTCTCAACTCTCCCCTACAATAGGTGTTGAAGGAAAAAGGGATTGGGCGTGTTGCAGTTTCAAGCCCTATAATGATTTGCATCATAATGGGAATAAGTGCCTAGAGGGGTGTAGATATACCTGTTGCAGATTTTGGGGACCTGTTGCAGATTTTGGGGACCTGTTGCAGATTTTGCATTGGGGCCCAGAAGCTACAAGTTCCACCTCTGGGTGCCTAGCCTGCCCTTGTATCAGTAACCATTCACCAGTAAGTGTGTCCTTTTTTCTGTTATTTTTAAGTGTCAACAAAACATTACAAAATGCTAAAATTTGGGAAGACATCTTACAGAACGAGATGCGAATAATTGATAAATACCACTGGTTGACCGATTAGTCACAGTCTGATCAAATCACAACCGACCCATGAACCTGGGGTCACAATGGGCTACCAGGGCCAGGGGTGCCCTATTTCAACATCACCACTCTCCCGGTTTACAGCACAAAGACATATAGATCTGCAGGACCAGGCACCTCCTTTAATGATGCTTAGATGGTAGCTGGTAGATATTTGTACAGACATTTTAGTGGTTCACTTGGCCTAGGATTCGGATCAAATAAGTGTCGGCCAAACAACCGTGAATCATGAAATGCTAAAATTTAGGAAGACCTCTTAAACAACAAGATGCAAATAATTAATAAATACCACTGGCTGACTGATTAGTCACAGTATTATCAAATCAGAACAGACTCATGAACCTGGGGACAAAATGGGCCAGGGGTGCCCAATTTCAACGCCACCACTCTCCCGGTTGACTGCACAAAGACCTACAGATCTGCAGAACCAGGCACCTCCTTTAATGATGCTTAGATGGTAGCTGGTAGATATTTGTATGGACATTTTAGGAGTTCACTTGGCCAAGGAATGGGAACAAATAAGTGTCGGCCCAACGAGTGAATCACAAAATGCTAAAATTTAGGAAGACACGTTAAAGAAGGGGATTCAAATAATTGATAAATACCACTGGCTGACCGATTAGTCACAGTCTGATCAAATCAGAATCAACCCATAAACCTGGGGACACAGTAGGGTAACAGGGGTGCCCTAATTCAATGCCACCATTCTCCCGGTTGACTGCACAAAGACACATAGATCTGCATAACCAGGCACCTCTTTCAGTGATGCTTAGATGGTAGCTGGTAGAAATCTATATAGACATTCTAGTGGTTCAAAGCAAGAAACGACTCTATTTACAATTCCCTATTGGGACTTACGCCACTAAGGGACTAATACCCCAAAACTAGGGACCCACTTTAAAAATATTGCTTTATTAATTTCGGGTTTAAAATGTATTAATGTTAATCTCGTGAGAAAATAATACAAATCAGTGGTTTAAAAACACAACCTTTAGTTTGGTGATACTTTTATTATCTTCTCAGTGGGGTTTTTGGGGATAGTCACTTGTTTTGATCCTCTCTTTATTATATTTATTTCCCCTTCTGGGTTGTTGAGAGAGTTTGTGATTCCCTAGCAAGGTATCCCCACTGAGATGCCAAAATCACAGGTTGCTAGTTAAGAACATAACACAGCATCCCCCCCAACATTTCACCGGCAAACTGGCTTTCTCAAGGGCTGGGATACTAATGCAAAGCAATAAATGGGTAACAGGAAGACTTTTTGCTACTGTTTAGCTTCCTGTGTAAGTCCACTTTCTTTATTGGCCCCCTTGTACGTCTTTGGAACAAAGTTCTGCTTTATATCTTTGGACCATGTACACGACAAAGTAATTGACTATAAAATTCCATACAAAACACAATAGTACATGCAGTATATACATATAGCAAAAATGTTGCTGAAAGGCACACAATATCTTGGCAGAACAATTACTCCTAATTTCTCCTGACTTATCTTATTGGAACATTTGCAGATCTGTGTTACTAATTGTTCCTAAATCAAGATAAAGCCTGTATTAGGCAACAAAGATGATCTAATCTACGTATTATATACAATCGGCCTCGCCCTGAAGAAAAGTGTAGGCTTAAATTCAGTTCTATAGTGACATAGATCCACCAATATAGAGAGGGCCTAGAAGATAGGTCTACCAAAAGTAAATAGGCAATGTATATAGGGGTCAACTGGTTCCCTAAAACTGAGTAATACCCTAAAATGCACCTAAAATGATCCTAATGTATATCTCCTCCAGGGTACAGCTGAGTTCTGGGCGTCTCACCTGGCGCTTGAATGCAGAGCAGTGCCAGCATCAATATTGCTGCTAAACAAGTTGGGTACTTCATGGTTCCCGGTGCCAGACGTGTGCTCCCGCTCTGGGTCAGATATAATTATACTACATTTCCTTCTGAGTGCAGCTTATTTAAAGCCTTGCAAACACACCTTTCCTGGCAGAAACAACAATGGAATCATTACTCAATTATTATCATGGCTCATCATAAAGATATCTCCCTGACGGGTTTGCCCATCGTCCTAGGAGGGACTTGACTGGGCAGAGCTTGATTTATCTAGGAGGGGGTGATTGTTATTGTAAGAGTGTAAGGATTGTAAGGATACTTGTCATATGTTTGTGTGCAACTCAAGATTTTTGCTACATTTTTGGCTGAAGAACTTGTGTTGGTCTAGACCTGTGGTGTCAGCCAACGGCTGTCCAGGCATGCTGGGAGTTGAAGTTTTGCAACACCTGGAGGGCCACAGTTTGAGACCACTAGTCTAGACCAAGGGGTGGCAACAGTAACACATTGACTATTGCTATTGCTCTCCTTATGGTAAATAAAAAAAATCTTTCTAATGTACTTTGTTTAAATAAAAAAAAGTTTTCTTATTTCTTAGGTGTCTCCCTACTTGTCCAGAGCACATTTCCCCCAACTCTTGCATAGACTTTGGACTCCTGCTGGCCTGGCAGAAGTCCAAAATCAGGAAATGCAGTCTGGAGTGCTCAGGGTTGTGTGTGCAGCCTTAGCCAATCATAGTTTATCTAACACTGAACTGCTGTGGGCTGTGTGTAGCAGAGTGAGGGAAGAAGTTCTCCCCGTATGGCTGACTGAAAAGGGTTGTCCCCTCTGTTTAATTCCTGCTTTATCCACTGATGTTGAGTTGGTCATGGGTGGTCAAGCTGTTGTTGTCAACAGGGGTAGGGGAATGCTGGGCTATAAAACACCCATTTAATTGAATGATTTACCAATTCTTCAAAAAATTAGCTACTCTTTTTCACAGCTCCTCTTCCCTGGCTAATGGACGGGGTCCCAAATGGACAATCTCCTCCTCTATAATATCTATATGGATCATGATCCTTTGTTACCATGGGAGATAAGTCATTGACAGAAGTGGAATGACCCCCACTATTGCAACCAAAGGGACTGTTGTGGGGGGCTACAGTTTTAGTGGCCTTTTTCCAAATGGCCCAGACAAGAGACACTTACAACTGTATCTGGGACACATATACAGTTAAACTGTTGTGGAGCAGAGAGCCTTTGGCTACTTGCTTTGCTTTTTACCCCTGTAGACCATCGGCTGGATTAGGTCTGCAGCCTACAAGACCCGGGGGCATCATAAGGGCATCTGAGGCTCGACACAAGTGGTGCAATGATGTATTTACATTGCACTGCCAGTTGCTCTTGTCCCCAGTATGCCTATTGCCTTTTAGGCCACAGGACTAAACCAGCATGCGGCCTACAAAAGTAAATAGCAGGGAAGGTAAACATTGGCTCTCTGTTCCACCAAAGTTGTCAACTGTATCTGTGTCCTGAGAACATGAAAACAGATGAAAGTGGTGCTCGCCAGCCATGTTCCCCGGTAGCAGAACTCATTGTGGGAACAGTATTAGGAGAGGTTTTTTGTTTTTAAGAGCACGAAGGAGGCACTCTAGGGGTGCATTAAAAACATACTGCTAGTGTGGGGGGGCAAAGATTCGAGACAGTACCACTGTGTAAGGGCACAAATGGGGAATAGAAGGGTATTGTCATGACCGACTGAGGGACAGGGAGAGTGAGCCCTAAACTGACCCTAAAAACACTCTCCCTGCCGACTTGCCTATGCATCCTAAGCGATGGATCAACATCTTGGAGCCGGTCCCTGCCTGCTCTAAAGTGCAGTGGCGTAAAAAACAAATAATATACATAGTCGGTCACAAGCCAGAAACGGAAAACTACTAGACAACCACATATACCAGACAGGATACAAATATTAACAGGGCAGAATGTAAACAAGCAAACGGATCAGGAACATAGGACACTGTTCACAAACAGATACAAGGACAAAGATCAGATCAACCAAACAGGATAGAAATATAGAACACTGTTCACTCTGGACAAAGATAACTAACAAACAGATTAGGTCCAGTACAAAAAAGATCCCAATATGGTCACCCCCGTCGAAGCTCTCCGCGAAACGTTGGGTCCTCTGGCTGGCCAGGCCGTACATACCAGGTTGTATCATGCTGATGTATGTGTGTTGACTTCATTGTTATATACTTACCTTCCTTACCGTTAACCCTTGGTAACTCAGTGGGAGTCCCATAAAGTTTTTTTTTAGCACTTTAGCTTTTATATAGCCCATGAGTCCAATTGTGAATTGTGCACCTTATACCTATATTTACCTAGTCGGCACTTTATATACCATCATTTTTTGGCCATGTTATTCTACCCATGCTGCTATAATTACATTTATAGGCAAAATCCTGGTATGCACTTTATCTATATATCTATTTTGTTTACTCTTATGTACATGTAATTGTCTTACCTGGCCATCCATGTTCTTTTCTTGTCCTTCAGACTAGTGTCTTTGGAAACTTGATCATATTGATTTTAACTGCTTTTATCATGTCTGTTACGAAATTTATGTTCTTTTTTTCATAATAAAGCTTAATTGTTTGATCCTTATAACGCATCCTCTTTCCTTTTAGATTAGGTCCAGAACACAAGAATGGGAAATGGATGAGTCAGCATAGACTCCAGGAACAAACAAGAATAAAAACTCAATCCCCCAGAAAACCTCCAGAAAACACGAGAATATCTTGACACTAGAACTCAATCTCCCAGAGTCTACCATGAATAATGGAGATATCTTGTACTAAATCTCAATTCCCCAGAGTCCCATTAAAGGTAACAGGGATTTATTGTTTCTGTATGAAGAAAGAACATGTTCATTCTTCATGCGGAACAGAATTCAGCGTCAGAAGTGGAAATACAGTTAAACTCTATTGGATTTTTCACTACTGACTGAATTGGAGAGGAATAAGTGAGCGGAATTACTCAAGTAAATTCCTCTCCAATTCCTCAGTGTAAACATACCCTAACTACTGTAGCACAGTCCAGTCTGCAGGTATCATGTTATAGAGCAGGATGAGCTGAGCAGATGATATATACAATACAGTACAATCTGCAGGTAACATGTTATAGAGCAGGAGGAGCTGAGCAGATGATATATACAATACAGTACAATCTGCAGGTAACATGTTATAGAGCAGGAGGAGCTGAGCAGATGATATATACAATACAGTACAATCTGCAAACATCATGTTATTGAGCAGGTGGAGGTGAGCAGATGATATATACAATACAGTAAAATCTGCATGTATCATGTTATAGAGCAGAAGGAGCTGAGCAGATGGTGTATACAATACAGGACAATATACAAGTATCATGTTATAGAGCAGGAAGAGCTGAGCAGATGGTATATACAATACAGTACAATCTGCAAGTATCATGTTATAGAGCAGGAGGAGCTGAGTAGATGATATATACAATACAGTACAATCTGCAGGTAACATGTTATAGAGCAGGAGGAGCCGAGCAGATGATATATACAATACAGCACAATCTGAAGGTACCATGCTATAGAGCAGAAGGAGCTGAGCAGATGATATATACAATGCAGTACAATCTGCAAACATCATGTTATTGAGCAGGTGGAGCTGAGCAGATGGTATATACAATACAGTACAATCTGCAGGTATCATGTTATAGAGCAGGAGGAGCTGAGTAGATGATATATAGAATAGAGTACAATCTGCAGGTATCATGTTATAGAGCAGAAGGAGCTGAGCAGATTATATATACAATACAGTACAATCTGCAGGTATCATGTTATAGAGCAGGAGGAGCTGAGCAGATGATATATACAATACAGTACAATCTGCAGGTATCATGTTATAGAGCAGGTGAGCTGAGCAGATAATATATACAATACAGTACAATCTGCAAACATCATGTTATTGAGCAGGTGGAGGTGAGCAGATGATATATACAATATAGTAAAATCTGCATGTATCATGTTATAGAGCAGAAGGAGCTGAGCAGATGGTGTATACAATACAGGACAATCTGCAAGTATCATGTTATAGAGCAGGAAGAGCTGAGCAGATGGTATATACATAGTTAGTTTACATAGTTAGTACGGTCGAAAAAAGACATATGTCCATCAAGTTCAACCAGGGAATTAAGGGGTAGGGGTGTGGCGCGATATTGGGGAAGGGATGGGATTTTATATTTCTTCATAAGCATTAATCTTATTTTGTTCCAGGAATGTATCTAATCCTGTTTTAAAGCTGTTAATTGTTCCTGCTGTGACCAGTTCCTGAGGTAGACTGTTCCATAAGTTCACAGTTCTCATGGTAAAGAAGGCGTGTCGCCCCTTGAGACTAAACTTTTTCTTCTCCAGACGGAGGGAGTGCCCCCTCGTACAATCTGCAAGTATCATGTTATAGAGCAGGAGGAGCTGAGTAGATGATATATACAATACAGTACAATCTGCAGGTAACATGTTATAGAGCAGGAGGAGCCAAGCAGATGATATATACAATACAGCACAATCTGAAGGTACCATGCTATAGAGCAGAAGGAGCTGAGCAGATGATATATACAATACAGTACAATCTGCAGGTAACATGTTATAGAGCAGGAGGAGCTGAGCAGATGATATATACAATACAGTACAATCATGCAGGTATCATGTTATAGAGCAGAAGGAGCTGAGCAGATGATATATACAATACAGTACAATCTGCAGGTAACATGTTATAGAGCAGGAGGAGCTGAGCAGATGATATATACAATACAGTACAATCTGCAGGTATCATGTTATAGAGCAGAAGGAGCTGAGCAGATGATATATACAATACAGTACAATCTGCAGGTAACATGTTATAGAGCAGGAGGAGCTGAGCAGATGATATATACAATACAGTACAATCTGCAGGTATCATGTTATAGAGCAGGAGGAGCTGAGCAGATAATATATATAATAAAGTACAATCTGCAGGTATCAACGGCTGTCCGGGCTTGCTGAGAGTTTAAGTTTTTTGCAACATCTAGAGGGCCACAGTTTGAGATAACTGATTTAGATCTTGGAAAAGTCAATAGCACAGAGGCTTACTTAACTTTTTCTCCCTGCACGGTGGATGTTTACTCAATGCGCTCAATAAACAAACACATGAGCTTAGTTGCTCTGTGCTTGTTGTCACGATGCCGGCTGGCAGGTAGTGGACCCTCTGTGCCAGAGAGGGATTGGCGTGGACCGTGCTAGTGGACCGGTTCTAAGCCACTACTGGTTTTCACCAGAGCCCGCCGCAAAGCGGGATGGTCTTGCTGCGGCGGTAGTGACCAGGTCGTATCCACTAGCAACGGCTCACCTCTCTGGCTGCTGAAGATAGGCGCGGTACAAGGGAGTAGGCAGAAGCAAGGTCGGACGTAGCAGAAGGTCGGGGCAGGCAGCAAGGATCGTAGTCAGGGGCAACGGCAGAAGGTCTGGAAACACTGGCAAGGGACACACAAGGAACGCTTTCACTGGCACTAAGGCAACAAGATCCGGCAAGGGAGTGCAAGGGAAGTGAGGTAATATAGGGAGTGCACAGGTGATAACTCTAATTGGAACCACTGCGCCAATCAGCGGCGCAGTGGCCCTTTAAATCGCAGAGACCCGGCGCGCGCGCGCCCTAGGGAGCGGGGCCGCGCGCGCCGGGACAGAACAGACGGGGAGCGAGTCAGGTAGGAGAGCCGGGGTGCGCATCGCGAGCGGGCGCTACCCGCATCGCGAATCGCATCCCGGCTAGCAGCAGGATCGCAGCGCCCCGGGTCAGAGGACGTGACCGGGGCGCTGCAGCGGAGGAGGTGAAGCGAGCGCTCCGGGGAGGAGCGGGAACCCGGAGCGCTCGGCGTAACAGTACCCCCCCCCTTGGGTCTCCCCCTCTTCTTGGAGCCTGAGAACCTGAGGAGCAGACTTTTGTCAAGGATGTTGTCCTCAGGTTCCCAGGATCTCTCTTCAGGACCACAACCCTCCCAGTCTACTAAAAAAAAATTTTTTCCTCTGACCTTTTTGGCAGCCAAAATCTCCTTGACCGAGAAGACGTCCGAGGAGCCGGAAACAGGAGTGGGAGGAACAGATTTGGGAGAAAAACGGTTGAGGATGAGTGGTTTGAGAAGAGAGACGTGAAAGGCATTAGGGATACGAAGAGAAGGAGGAAGAAGAAGTTTATAAGAGACAGGATTAATTTGACACAGAATTTTGAAAGGACCAAGATAGCGTGGTCCCAACTTGTAGCTAGGGACACGGAAGCGGACATATTTAGCGGAGAGCCATACCTTGTCTCCAGGGGAAAAAACGGGGGGAGCTCTTCTTTTCTTATCCGCGAACCTCTTCATGCGTGAAGAAGCCTGTAAGAGAGAATTTTGGGTCTCTCTCCATATAATGGAAAGGTCACGAGAAATTTCATCCACAGCGGGCAGACCAGAGGGCAAGGGGGTAGGGAGGGGGGGAAGAGGGTGACGGCCGTACACCACGAAAAATGGGGATTTGGAGGAAGATTCAGAGACCCTGAAGTTATACGAGAATTCGGCCCATGGAAGGAGATCTGCCCAGTCATCCTGGCGGGAGGAAACAAAATGTCGCAAATAATCACCCAGGATCTGGTTAATTCTTTCTACTTGTCCATTGGACTGGGGATGATATGCAGAGGAAAAATTTAATTTAATCTTGAGTTGTTTACAGAGAGCTCTCCAGAATTTAGACACGAATTGGACCCCTCTATCCGAGACAATCTGCGTAGGCAACCCGTGAAGACGAAAAATGTGTACAAAAAATTGTTTAGCCAACTGAGGCGCAGAAGGAAGACCAGGAAGAGGAATGAAATGTGCCATTTTGGAGAATCGATCAACGACCACCCAAATAACGGTGTTGCCACGGGAAGGGGGTAAATCAGTAATAAAATCCATACCAATCAGAGACCAAGGCTGTTCGGGGACAGGCAGAGGATGAAGAAAACCAGCGGGCTTCTGGCGAGGAGTCTTATCCCGGGCACAGATAGTGCAGGCTCGCACAAAGTCCCCAACATCCGTCTCCAGAGTTGGCCACCAATAGAAGCGGGAGATGAGTTGCACAGATTTCTTGATGCCCGCATGACCTGCGAGATGGGAGGAGTGACCCCATTTGAGGATTCCGAGGCGTTGGCGTGGAGAAACAAAGGTCTTTCCTGGAGGGGTCTGTCTGATGGAGGCAGGAGAAGTGGAGATCAGGCAGTCAGGTGGAATGATGTGTTGCGGAGGGAGATCAACTTCTGAGGCATCCGAGGAACGAGAGAGAGCATCGGCTCTAATGTTCTTATCGGCAGGACGAAAGTGAATCTCAAAATTAAATCGGGCAAAGAACAGAGACCACCGGGCCTGGCGAGGATTCAGCCGTTGGGCCGACTGGAGGTAGGAGAGGTTCTTGTGGTCGGTGTAGATAATAACAGGAAATCTTGATCCCTCCAGCAGATGCCTCCATTCCTCAAGTGCTAATTTAATGGCTAGAAGTTCTCGATCCCCGATGGAGTAGTTCCTCTCCGCTGGAGAGAAGGTCCTAGAGAAAAAACCACAAGTGACAGCATGCCCGGAAGGATTTTTTTGTAGAAGAACAGCTCCAGCTCCTACTGAGGAGGCATCAACCTCCAATAGGAAGGGTTTGGAAGGGTCAGGTCTGGAGAGCACGGGAGCCGAAGAAAAGGCAGACTTGAGTTGTTTAAAGGAGTCTTCTGCTTGAGGAGGCCAGGACTTGGGATCAGCATTTTTCTTGGTTAAAGCCACGATAGGAGCCACAATGGTAGAAAAATGTGGAATAAATTGCCTGTAATAATTGGCGAACCCCAAAAAGCGTTGGATAGCACGGAGTCCGGAGGGGCGTGGCCAATTTAAGACGGCAGAGAGTTTGTCTGGATCCATCTGTAGTCCCTGGCCAGAGACCAAATATCCTAGAAAAGGAAGAGATTGGCATTCAAACAGACATTTCTCAATTTTGGCATAGAGTTGGTTGTCACGAAGTCTCTGAAGAACCATACGGACATGCCGGCGGTGTTCCTCTAGATTGGCAGAAAAAATTAGGATATCGTCCAGATATACCACAACACAGGAGTATAATAGATCACGAAAAATTTCATTGACAAAGTCTTGGAAGACGGCAGGGGCATTGCACAGTCCAAAGGGCATGACCAGATACTCAAAGTGTCCATCTCTGGTGTTAAATGCCGTTTTCCACTCGTCCCCCTCTCTGATGCGGATGAGGTTATAGGCGCCTCTTAAGTCCAATTTAGTGAAGATGTGGGCACCTTGGAGGCGATCAAAGAGTTCAGAGATGAGGGGTAAGGGGTAGCGGTTCTTAACCGTGATTTTATTAAGACCGCGGTAGTCAATGCAAGGACGTAGGGAGCCATCTTTTTTGGAGACAAAGAAAAATCCGGCTCCGGCAGGAGAGGAGGATTTACGGATAAAGCCCCTTTTTAGATTCTCCTGGACGTATTCGGACATGGCAAGAGTCTCTGGGGCAGAGAGAGGATAAATTCTGCCCCGGGGTGGAGTAGTACCCGGGAGGAGGTCGATAGGGCAATCATAAGGCCTGTGAGGAGGTAGAGTCTCAGCTTGTTTTTTGCAGAAAACATCCGCGAAGTCCATATAGGCCTTGGGGAGACCGGTTACTGGAGGAACCACAGAGTTACGGCAAGGGTTACTGGGAACCGGTTTTAGACAGTTCTTGGAACAAGAGGACCCCCAACTCTTGATCTCCCCAGTGGACCAATCCAGGGTTGGGGAATGAAGTTGAAGCCAGGGAAGTCCAAGGAGAATCTCCGAGGTGCAATTGGGGAGGACCAAAAGTTCAATCCTCTCATGATGAGATCCGATGCTCATAAGAAGGGGCTCCGTGCGGAAACGTATGGTACAGTCCAATCTTTCATTATTTACACAATTGATGTAGAGGGGTCTGGCGAGACTGGTCACAGGGATGTTGAACCTGTTGACGAGAGAGGCCAAAATAAAATTTCCTGCAGAACCAGAGTCCAAGAAGGCCACTGTAGAGAAGGAGAAGGCAGAAGCAGACATCCGCACAGGCACAGTAAGACGTGGAGAAGCAGAGTAGACATCAAGGACTGTCTCACCTTTGTGCGGAGTCAGCGTACGTCTTTCCAGGCGGGGAGGACGGATAGGACAATCCCTCAGGAAGTGTTCGGTACTAGCACAGTACAGGCAGAGGTTCTCCATACGGCGTCGTGTCCTCTCTTGAGGTGTCAGGCGAGACCGGTCGACCTGCATAGCCTCCACGGCGGGAGGCACAGGAACAGATTGCAGGGGACCAGAGGAGAGAGGAGCCGAGGAGACGAAACGCCTCGTGCGAACAGAGTCCATATCTTGGCGGAGTTCCTGACGCCTTTCAGAAAAACGCATGTCAATGCGAGTGGCTAGGTGAATAAGTTCATGTAGATTAGCAGGAATTTCTCGTGCGGCCAGAACATCTTTAATGTTGCTGGATAGGCCTTTTTTGAAGGTCGCGCAGAGGGCCTCATTATTCCAGGACAATTCTGAAGCAAGTGTACGGAATTGTACGGCATACTCGCCAACGGAAGAATTACCCTGGACCAGGTTCAACAGGGCAGTCTCAGCAGAAGAGGCTCGGGCAGGTTCCTCAAAGACACTTCGGATTTCCGAGAAGAAGGAGTGTACTGAGGCAGTGACGGGGTCATTGCGGTCCCAGAGCGGTGTGGCCCATGACAGGGCTTTTCCGGACAGAAGACTGACTACGAAAGCCACCTTAGACCTTTCAGTGGGAAACAGGTCCGACATCATCTCCAGATGCAGGGAACATTGGGAAAGGAAGCCACGGCAAAACTTAGAGTCCCCATCAAACTTATCCGGCAAGGATAAGCGTATCCCAGGAGCGGCCACTCGCTGCGGAGGAGGTGCAGGAGCTGGCGGAGGAGATGACTGCTGAAGCTGTGGTAGCAATTGTTGTAGCATAACGGTCAGTTGAGACAGCTGTTGGCCTTGTTGCGCAATCTGTTGTGACTGCTGGGCGACCACCGTGGTGAGGTCAGCGACAACTGGCAGAGGAACTTCAGCGGGATCCATGGCCGGATCTACTGTCACGATGCCGGCTGGCAGGTAGTGGACCCTCTGTGCCAGAGAGGGATTGGCGTGGACCGTGCTAGTGGACCGGTTCTAAGCCACTACTGGTTTTCACCAGAGCCCGCCGCAAAGCGGGATGGTCTTGCTGCGGCGGTAGTGACCAGGTCGTATCCACTAGCAACGGCTCACCTCTCTGGCTGCTGAAGATAGGCGCGGTACAAGGGAGTAGGCAGAAGCAAGGTCGGACGTAGCAGAAGGTCGGGGCAGGCAGCAAGGATCGTAGTCAGGGGCAACGGCAGAAGGTCTGGAAACACTGGCAAGGGACACACAAGGAACGCTTTCACTGGCACTAAGGCAACAAGATCCGGCAAGGGAGTGCAAGGGAAGTGAGGTAATATAGGGAGTGCACAGGTGATAACTCTAATTGGAACCACTGCGCCAATCAGCGGCGCAGTGGCCCTTTAAATCGCAGAGACCCGGCGCGCGCGCGCCCTAGGGAGCGGGGCCGCGCGCGCCGGGACAGAACAGACGGGGAGCGAGTCAGGTAGGAGAGCCGGGGTGCGCATCGCGAGCGGGCGCTACCCGCATCGCGAATCGCATCCCGGCTAGCAGCAGGATCGCAGCGCCCCGGGTCAGAGGACGTGACCGGGGCGCTGCAGCGGAGGAGGTGAAGCGAGCGCTCCGGGGAGGAGCGGGAACCCGGAGCGCTCGGCGTAACACTTGTCTATATTTGTATATTAGTGATCAATCCAGAAATCCTAGCCAAGAGCAGCTGTCGTATAATTACTGTAATGAATAGCAATTAGCAGAATAATTAATTACTGTTGGATATTTATCTCATAATGTGTGTGTGTATATATATATATATATATATATATATATATATATGTATATATATAATCCTTACTATACACAGTGGGGCAAAAAAGTATTTAGTCAGCCACCAATTGTGCAAGTTCTCCCACTTATAAAGATGAGAGGCTGTAATTTTCATCATAGGTTATAACCTCAACTATAGAAAAAAATCCATAAAATCATAATGTCTGACTTTTAAAGAATTTATTTGCAAATTATGGTGGAAAATAAGTATTTGGTCACCTACAAACAAGCCAGATTTCTGGCTCTCACAGACCTGTAACTTCTTCTTTAAAGGGGTACTCCGGTGGAAAACATTTTTTTTTTTTATATCAACTGGTGCCAGAAAGTTAAACAGATTTGTAAATTAATTCTATAAAAAAAAATCTTTACCCTTCCAGTACTTTTTAGCAGCTGTATGCTACAGAGGAAATTCTTTTACTTTTGAATTTCTTTTTTGTCTTGTCCACAGTGCTCTTTGCTGACACCTGATGCCCGTATCAGGAACTGTACTGAGCAGGAGAAAATCCCTGAGCAGGAGAAAATCCCCATTGCAAACCTATGCTGAACTGGACAGTTCCTGACACAGACAGATGTATCAGCAGAGAGCACTGTGGACAAGACAAAATTAAAAAAATTAAAAAAGAAAATAATTTCCTCTGTAGCATACAGCTGCTAAAATGTACTGGAAGGGTAAAGATTTTTTTTATGGAAGTAATTTACAAATCTGTTTAACTTTCTGGCACCAGTTGATTAAAAACATTTTTTTTTCCACTGGAGTACTCCTTTAACTCCTTGGGGACGAAGGGCGTATGCATACGCCCTTGTGTCCCGTCACTTAAGGACGGAGGGCGTATACATACGCCCTCCGTATTTCCGATCACTGCTGCTCGCCCGGCGGTGATCGGACCAGGATGACTGCTGACATCTATCAGCAGGCATCCCGTGGCAATGCCTAGGGGGGTCCTGAGATCCCCCCATGTCGGCGATCGCAGCAAATCGCAGGTCAATTCAGACCTGTGATTTGCCGCGATCCGGGCAAATCGGGTCACTGGTGACCCGATCTCCCGGAAAATAAGCGTGATTGGAGCTGTCAGAGACAGCTCCGACCAGCCTAAAGGATAGGAGCGAGGTGGCCATGTTGCCACCTCCTCCTATCCCCTGCCATTGGTCGATCAGGCTGACCACCAATGGCAGGAGGGGGGCGGAGGGGTTAGAGTTCATTTCCCCCCGCTCGGCCCACCGATCGAAGTCGGTGCAGAGCGGGGGGAACACGGGCGGCGAGGAGGGAGCATGGTCCGGCTTACCCGGACATTCGGAGGCGGCATCCCGGAGCAGCGGCTGCAGCAGGAGGATCGGCGGCCGGAAAGTACGGCGGAGAAGGCTGCAGTGAAGATCACCATAAGTGATCTTCATTATGGCCTTCTAAAAGATGCAAAACTACAACTCCTAGCATGCCCAGACAGCCAAAGGCTGTCAGGGCATGCTGGGAGTTGTAGTTTTGCAACATCTGGAGGGTCACAGTTTGGAGACCACTGTGTAGTGGTCTCTAAACTGTGGTCCTCCAGATGTTGAAAAACTACAACTTTCAGCATGCACTGACTGTCTGGCCATGCTGGGAGTTGTATTTTTGCAATATCTAAAGTGGCACAGTTTGGAGACCACTATATGGTGGTCTCCAAACTGTAGCCCTCCAGATGTTGCAAAACTACAATTCCCAGCATGGCCAGACAGTCAGGGATGCTGGGCGTGTAGTTCTGAAATATCTGGCCCTTCAGATGTTGCAGAACTACAACTCCCAGTATGCCTGGACAGTCTAGGCCTGCTTGGAGTTGTAGTTTTGCAACATCTGGAGGGTTACAGTTTGGAGACCACTACTTAGCAGTCTCCAAACTGTTCTTCCCCAGTTGTTGCATAACTACAGCTCCTAGCATGCCCAGACTGTCCAGACATGCTGGGAGTTGTAGTTCTGCAACATCTGAAGGGCCAGATATTTCAGAACTACATGCCCAGCATCCCTGACTGTCTGGCCGTGCTGGGAAAAGTAGTTTTGCAACAGCTGTAGGCCCACTGGTTGGGAAACACTGAGCTAGAGTCTGCTTCCTAACCCAGTGATTCCAACCCGTGTGCCTCCAGCTGTTGCAAAACTACAACTCCCAGAGTGCACTGACAGACCGTACATGCTGGGAGTTGTAGTCTTGCAACAGCTGGAGGCACATGGGTTGGAATCACTGAGCTAGAGTCTGTTTTCTAACTCAGTGGTTCCCCACCAGTGTGCCTACAGCTGTTGTAAAACTACAACTCCCAGCATGTACGGTCTGTCAGTGCATTCTGGGAGTTGTCGTTTTGCTGCAGCTGAAGGTTTGGGGCGCCCCCCCCCCCAATAAAAATGAAAAACGTCTCATACGGCAGTGTTTCCTAAATGGCGCCTCCAGCTGTTGCAAAACCACATAGACAGCCATAGACTGTCCTGACAGGCTGGGAGTCTTGCAACAGCTGGAGGCACCCTGTTTGGGAAACACTGCTGTAGGGTTTTGGTGGAGACAAGCCCCATCCTTGTAACCGGGTCCACCCCTATTGCAAATTCCTTATTCAGGCCTCAAATGCGCATGGCGCTCTCTCACTTCAGAGCCCTGTCCTATTTCAAGGCAACAGTTTTGGGCCACATATGGGGTATCTCCGTACTTGGGAGAAATTGTGTTACAAATTGTGGGGGGATTTTTCTCCCATTACCCTTTGTAGAAATGGTAAATTTGGGGGAAAAAACTGCACTTTAGTGAAAAATTTTTTTTTTCATTTACACATCCGAATTTAACGAAAAGTTGTCAATCACCTGTGGGGTTTAAAGGCTCAGCGGACCACTTGTTACGTGGCTTGAGGGGTGTAGTTTCCAAAATAGTATGCCATGTGTTTTTTTTTGCTGTTCTGGCACCATAGGGGCTTCCTAAATGTGACATGCCCCCAAAAACCATTTCAGCAAAATTCACTCTCCAAAATCCCATTGTCGCTCCTTCCCTTCTGAGCCCTTTACTGCACCCGCCGAACACTTTACATCCACATATGAGGTATTTCCTTACTCGAGAGAAATTGGGTTACAAATTTTGGGGGGCTTTTTCTCCTATTACTCCTTGTAAAATTTCAAAAACTGGGTCTACAAGAACATGCGAGTGTTTAAAAAAAATGAAGATTTTGAATTTTCTCCTTCACTTTGCTGCTATTCCTGTGAAACACCTAAAGGGTTAACAAACTTTCTGAATGTCATTTTGAATACTTTGAGGGGTGCAGTTTTTATAATTGGGTAATTTATGGGGTATTTCTAATATGAAGGCCCTTCAAATACACTTCAAAACTGAACTGGTCCTTGAAAAAATCCGATTTTGAAAATTTTGTGGAAAATTGCTTCTGAACTTTGAAGCCCTCCGATATCTTCCAAAAGTAAAAACATGTCAACTTTATGATGCAAACATAAAGTAGACATATTATATATGTGAATCATTATATAATTTATTTGGCATGTCTATTTTCCTTACAAGCAGAGGGCTTCAAAGTTAGAAATATGCAAAATTTTCTATTTTTTCACCAAATTTTTTTATTTTTCACCAAGAAATGATGCAAGTATCGACAAAAATTTACCACTAACATAAAGTAGAATATGTCACGAAAAAACAATCTCAGAATCAGAATGAAAATTAAAAGCATTCCAGAGTTATTAATGCTTAAAGTGACAGTGGTCAGAATTGCAAAAAATGCTCCCGTCCTTAGGGTTATAATGGGCTCCGTCCCCAAGGAGTTAAGAGTCTCCTCTGTCCTCCACCCGTTACCTGTATTAATGGCTCCTGTTTGAACTTGTTATCAGTATAAAAGACACCTGTCCACAACCTCAAACAGTCACACTCCAAACTCCACTATAGCCAAGACCAAAAAGCTGTCAAAGGACACCAGAAACAAAATTGTAGATCTGCACCAGGCGGAGAAGACTGAATCTGCAATAGGCAAGCAGCTTGGTGTGAAGAAATCAACTGTGGGAGCAATTATTAGAAAATGGAAGAAATACAAGACCACTGATAATCTCCCTTGATCTGGGGCTCCATGCAAGATCTCTTTTGCAGAGAGCTGGGACCAAAGTAACAAAGGCTACCATCAGTAACACACTATGCCACCAGGGACTCAAATCATGCAGTGTCAGACGTGTCCCCCTGCTTAAGTCAGTACATGTCCGGGCCCGTCTGAAGTTTGCTAGGGAGCATTTGGACGATCCAGAAGAGGATTGGGATTACAGGCCTCTCTCATCTTTTTAAGTGGGAGAACTTGCACATTTGGTGGCTGACTAAATACTTTTTTGCTCCACTGGAGATATATATATATATATATATATATATATTTATATAAAATTATGGATTAATATTGGACTTCCCATTATTAGTGAAATCACCTTTAAAGGGGTTCTCTGCCCTGAGACATCTTATCCCCTATCCAAAGGATAGGGGATAAGATGTCTCACCGCATGGGTCCCGCCTCTGGGGACCCCCACAATCTTGTATTCGCCACCTACCTGTTTGAGCTGCATGCCGCGGTTCCGGCTCACAAACAGCCGGGTGGCGACCACGGGGCCGGAGTATCGTGACATTATGACTCCACCCCTGTGTGATGTCACCCCCCGCCCCTGTGGTCGTCACGATACTCCGGCCCCGTGGTCACCACCCGGTTGTTTGTGAGCTGGCACCGCGGCATGCAGCTCAAACAGATAGGTGGCGAATACAAGATTGCGAGACATCTTATCTCCTATACTTTGGATAGGGGATAAGATGTCTCAGGATAAGATGTCTCAGGGCCGGAGTACCCCTTTAAGGGACTGTAAACCTCAGATTTATTTATCTAAATGTAATATATTGTCACATGTATCCGCCATTTCAGGCTAGGGAGCGGCTGACTTTTATAAACCATGGAAGTGACGGGGATTTCGTCTTTATTTAGGCTATATACACATTCATATATACATTGGAACAATGATCTTTCCACATGAGCATCAAGGGAGAGTTTTGAGGAATGTGACAATTTGTTAGTAATCTTCAGTTTCCTGTTCCTATAGGTAAATTACCTTTCCACCTCTGACACACATTGTTACTCATCGCCTCCATCGGTATCCTAAATGCAGGTTACGTGGGAATAACCAGGAACGAGTGTTGTTGGAACACGTGCTCCTCTGTATGCCGAAACAAAGCCTATGTAATCTTAAAGGGCCACTAACACTGACGTCATCCGGTTTTTAAAGTGCTTGGGTGAGTCTGCTGCCTCTGTAAGAACTTTGTTTCGTTCAATGACTTGTGGGTAAAGGAAGAGGTTAATGACGTATACAGTAATAGTCACCAGTTACAAGATGCGGACGATCGAAATGAAGAACAGATTGAGATGCTCCAGCTACATCCCCCTAGTTTTGCAACAGGTAGAGGCACCCTGCTTGGGGAACTCTTGAGGAAATGAACACTTGGTACAATGTTTTTGTATGTAATTACATCTGATCATTAGGAGACAACAATGCAGAACAACCCGAGCGTAACTTTCAAAAGACTGGAGACATTTTGATGAAACTAGGTACACATGTTACTTATAGGTCAACCCTAATGCACCCCTTTTGTGAAGGTGTTTTTTTTTTTTTGTAAAGTCTATGGGACTTTCAGTACATCTCCTGATCATTTTACTCTTGATCTGCAGAGATTGCCCGGGACTTTTAAACATCTTGCTGATGGACCATAAGGGATATTAGGACAGGATATGAGTACAGGATGTGAGGATGGGATAGGAGTAGAGATGAGCGAACTTACAGTAAATTCGATTCGTCACGAACTTCTCGGCTCTGCAGTTGATGACTTATCCTGCATAAATTAGTTCAGCTTTTAGGTGCTCCGGTGGGCTGGAAAAGGTGGATACAGTCCTAGGAAAGAGTCTCCCAGGACTGTATCCACCTTTTCCAGCCCACGGGAGCACCTGAAAGTTCAACTAATTTATGCAGGATAAGTCATCAACTGCCGAGCCGAGAAGTTTGTGGCGAATCGAATTTACTGTAAGTCGCTCATCTCTAGATAGGAGGTCGGAATATGAGATATGAGGCTGTGATATAAGGATGGGATATGAGGTTGGGATATAAGGTAGGAAAATAAGGATGGGATATGAAGTTTGGATATGAAGTTTGGATATGAGGACGGAATATGAGGTTGGGATATGAGGTTTGGATATGAGGACAGGATATGAGGATGAGATATGAGGTTGGGATATGTAGATGGGATATGAGGCTGGGATATGTGGACGAGATGTGAGGCTGGGATATGTAGATGAGATATGAGGCTGGCATATGTGGACAGGATATGTGGATGGGATATGAGGCTGAGATATGTAGACAGGATGTGAGGACACGATATGAGGCTAGGATATGTGGATCTGCGATCTTTGGGGGACCCAGGACGTGGATCTCTTCGTATCTCGCCTTGCTTTGTCGTGAAGTCGCGAGACCCTCTAGCTCTGGCGGTGGACGCACTTGTCATCCCGTAGTCGTCCTTCTGTCTCTCTTACCTCTTTCTGCCTCTCCTGCCCAGGGTTCCGAGGAAACTCAAGGCGGAGGGAGTTCCCGCCATTCTGGTGGCTCCAGACTGGCCCAGGCGCACATGATACTCCGACATAATTCGAGTGATCACCGACGTACCACTGCGTCTTCCAGTTTGCCCCGATCTGCTCTCCTAGGTTCCTCTCTGCAACCCCAGTTTACTGTTGCTGCATTTGATGGCGTCACAGTTGAAACCGCTGTTTTGAGAGCTCAGGGGTTTTCTTCTGGGGTCATTCGCACCATGCTTCGGGCTTGGAAGCCTTCCTCTGATAGGATTTACCACCACACTTGGCTAGCTTATTTCTGGTGGTGTGAGGCTCAGTATGTCTCCCCGGCCGTTTTTTCCTTTCACGCCTTCTTTGCAATCCGGTCTGGATCAGCGCTTGGCACTCAGCTCTCTTAAAGGTCAAGTGTAGGCTCTTTCTATTCTGTTTCCGTGCCCGTTGGCTTCCAATTCTCACGTCCGCACCTTCCTGCAGGGCATGGCCCATGCGGCACCATCTTTCAGGTCTCCCACTCCTTCTTGGGATCTCAACCTTGTGCTTAGCGCTTTGAGAGAGGCTCTGTTCGAGCCTCTCCAGGACGCCTCTTTGAATCTTTTTGTGGAAGGTCACCTTCCTCATCGCGATTACCTCCATTAGGAGGGTTTCCGAGCTGGCAGCCCTCTCTTGTCGCTCTCCCTTCTTGGTCCTTCATCAGGACAAGCTGGTTTTTAGTCTGCCTCCCTCCTTCTTGCCCAAGGTTGTTTCCCCCTTTCACATGAATGAGGAGATCGTTCTTCCTTCATTTTGTCCTGCTCCATCCAGGGAACCTACATAGTCTGGACTAGGTTCGAGCTGTCTGGATCTATCTTTCCGTCACCTCCTCCTTTCGGCAGGGTGACTCCTTCTTTGTCATTCCGTAAGGTGGTCGCAAGGGTCTTCCGGCTTCCAAGGCGCCCATTTTGCAGTGGATCCGTTCTGCCATCTCTGAATCGTACCATCATAAAGGGAAGCTCCCACCTTTTCGGGTGACTGCGCATTACACCCGTTCTGTTAGAGCTTCTTGGGCGCTCCGCAATAGGGCTTCGTCCTTGCAAGTCTGTAAGGCGGCCACCTGGTCGTGTTTGCACACTTTCACTAAATTCTACCAGGGACACATGTTTGCGTAAGCTGACGCTGGTTTGGGTCGCAAAGTGTTGCAGGCAGCAGTGGCTCAGTCTTCTGCCTGATTCTGAGTTGGGTATTTTTCCCACCCCGGGGATTTCTTTGGTAAGTCCCACGGTCTCTGTGTCCCCCAATGGAGCCGATCGAGAAAAGTAGATTTTTTATGCTTACTGTAAAATCTCTTTCTCGGAGGATCCATTGAGAGACACAGCACCCACCCATTATGTTTGTTGCTATGTTTTTTATTTTTTTTTCCGAGGGGTTGTTTTCGGTTTCTTTTTTGTCTGGTTCCCTCGGACACCTGCTGGTTTCTTTCTCTGTCGGTCCTCTCCTACTGCTTTGGGACTAAACTGATTAGCTCAGGGTCAGTAGGCGGGGTATATCCTGCCAGAAGGGGCAACTTTCTTTTGTATGCCTAGTGTCAGCCTCCTAGTGGCAGCAAGATATACCCACGGTCTCTGTGTCCCCCAATGGATTCCCCGAAAAAGAGATATAAAGGTGAACATAAAAAATCTACCTTTTTTAACACTTTTTTTTCGCAATGTTATAGCCCCCATAGGAGGCTATAACATTGCATACACTGACCTCTTACATTGTTCACTGCCATGCAATAGCATGGCATTGATCAGTGTTATCGCCGCTCGACTGCTCCTGCCTGGATCTCAGGGACAGAGCAGTCATTCGATGAGTGGACAGCGAGGAGGCAGGTAGGGATCTTCCTCGCATCCTGCAAGCTGTTCGGGATGCCGCGATTTCACCGCGGCCATCCCAAACAGCACCACTGAGCTAACAGGCAATTTTTACTTTCGTTTTATACCAGGCGATCAAGTTTGATCACTGCATCTAAAGGGTTAATGCTGGACATCAGCCTGATTGGCGATGTCCAGCTATCTGTGGATCCCGGTTGCTTATAGCAACCGGGACCCACTGGGTATGATGCACGCTCACCTGCTGAGCACGCGTCATACCTCGGGAGCCGCAAATGGACGTGAATGTACGTCCATTTGCGGAAAGGGGTGAAAATACATTGTGTGATATAGCGTGTGTGTATATGTGTGTGTGTGTGTGTGTATATATATATATATATATATATATATATATACATAGTTTTTTTTCCCCTGTTATGTGCCCTATTTTACCCAACTATGATTAATATCTGGCCCCTCCCATTTGTGGCCCCACCTCCACATAGCCACACCCATGGATAAAATGGGCTGCTTATTGAAAAATGTCCGGGCCTATTTTTGGTCAAAGTCCGGCCCTGGATGGACAGATTGGGGTAATCTAAATTGTGATGCTGTGCGCCACAAATACAGCAACATTTTAGCGCACTGGTTTGTCCTAAAGTAAGCAAAAAAAAAAAGATCTAAGTTTAGAATAGTGCTAACTTAGACTAGACAGTGGTAACTTATAATAGACACTCTACAGATGCTCCAGATTTATCAGTCACCCACAAGTCATTGGGGAGGTCCCTGGTGGTTTCTCCTCGCCCCAGTGAAAATGCGGTGTCCCGATCAGCTGGGACACGAGCGGAGGTCCTCTTACCTTCCTCCGGCGTGTCCCTTCAGTGATTGATTGCTCCAAGCCTGAGATGCAGGCTTGAGCAATCGACCGCCGATAACACTGATCACTGCAAAGCTATGGCTTTGCAATGAACAGTGCTGGCAATCAGGGTATGCAGTGTTATAGCCCCCTATGGAAGCTATAACACTGCAAAAAAAAGTGTAAAAAAAGTTAATAAATGTGATTTAACCCTTTCCTTAATAAAAGTTTGAATCACCCCCCTTTTCCCATTAAAAAAACCATGTAAATAAAAATAAATATAAACATATGTGGTATCGCCACGTGTGTAAATGTCAGAACTATAAAAATATATAATTAATTAAACCGCACGGTCAATGGCGTACGCGCAAAAAATTTCCAAAGTCCAAAATAACATATTTTTGGTCGCTTTTTATATCATGTAAAAATGAATAAAAAGCGATCAAAAAGTCCAATCAATACAAAAATGATACCGCTAAAAACGGCAGATCACAGTGCAAAAAATTAACCCTCATACCTCCCCATACGCAGAAAAATAAAAAAGTTACAGGGGTCAGAAGATGACAATTTTAAACGTATAAATTTCCGTGCATGTAGTTATGATTTTTTCCACGTGTAGGACAAAATCAAACCGATATAAGTAGGGTGTCATTTTAATCGTATGGACCTACAGAATAAAGATAAGTGTCATTTTTACTGAAAAATGTACTGCATAGAAACGGAAGCCCCCAAAAGTTACAAAATGGCGTTTTTTCTTCAATTTCATCGCACAATAATTTTTTTTTTCCGTTTCGCTGTAGATTTTTGGGTAAAATAACTGATGTCACTGCAAAGTAGAATTGGTGGCGCAAAAAATAAGCCATCATATGGATTTTTAGGTGCAAAATTGAAAGGGTTATGATTTTTAAAAGGTGAGGAGGAAAAAACGAAAGTGCAAAAACCGAAAAACCCTGCGTCATTAAGGGGTTAAAGGCACAGTAACACATACATAACATAAGAATAACAAAAAAATGACTATAAAATATATACATTTTTGGTAAAGTGTTTAAACATAATAAATGTTGCAAGAAGTCTTTCAGTGGGCCCAACGCCGGTGTTGCAGGTCTGTCCGAAGCCACAGGACAGCTTTTGGTGCTGGGACACCACAGTAGGGAAGTAAAGCCAGTGGGCAGGAGCTTAGGAACCCACAAATATGACGGGATAACATTTTAGCAAGTTGGTGTGGCTTTGTGAGGGCCATAAAAAGGAGAGAAAAAAGAACAGGCCAAAAGGGCAAAACATGACATTTCTTATCATGTACTGATCCTGAGTAACATCCTAAAATATTATTGTAATGTATCTGCTACAATAATTGGTATCCCCTATCTGTACTGTGTGGTGCAGCCTGTACTGTGTAGATAATCCAGAGCAGGTAGGTCTTGAGCAGGGTGGGCACACTGGTGTGGTGCAGGAACAGCTTGGGGCTGTTGCTATGGATGTTGCACACGTGCTATAGGATAGACATGTTACTACTGGTGCACACTGACAGCCGGTGATCCTCCGACCAAAACAGTGACTCCGGCCTTGTTCCCAAATGCAACAACTCACTGCTGGCTCCTGCTTGTTGAGGCAGAAGGTCGGATGCAGCTACTACATGATATCTGGTCATTGCTGGGCTTCTGACATCTCCTTTCTATTCAGGGACACACCACAGCACAACAGGAAAACAGACAAATGCGACCCCTGTTTTGCCAGCAGATCAGGGGTAATCCTGAGTCCCCCATTACACTATGTCCTCCAGATCACTTGGTCCCCCAGATCACTGTCATCCAAATCACTTGATCCCCCAGGCCCTCTACTGATTCCTCATCTCCAGATCTCCCTGTCACCAAAACCCCTTCCCCAAATCACTCTCATCTAAACCTCTGTCCCCTAAATTGCTCTGTTTCCCAGACCCCTGTCCTCTAGAATGTTGTCATCTAGACCCTTGTCCCCCAGATCACTTTGTCACCAAGACCCCTGTCCCCCAGATCACTCCATCACCAAGACCTCTCTCCTCCAGGCTCTTGTACCTTGACTTTTCTCCTCCAAACCCCTGTTTCCACACCCCTCTCCAGACCAGCAGTCAAAGGCCTACAAGCTGACCACAGAGGCCTACAAGCTGACCACAGAGACCTACAAGCTGACCACAGAGGCCTTCAAACTATCTAAAGAGGCCTTCAAGCTGACCACATAGGCCTTCAAGCTGACCACAGAGGCCTACAAGCTGACCACAGAGGCCTACAAGCTGACCACAGAGGCCTACACGCTGACCACAGAAGCCTACAAGCTGACCACAGAGGCCTACAAGCTGACCACAGAAGCCTACAAGCTGACCACAGAGGCCTTCAAGCTGACCACAGAGGCCTACAAGCTGACCACAGAGGCCTACACGCTGACCACAGAAGCCTACAAGCTGACCACAGAGGCCTACAAGCTGACCACAGAGGCCTACAAGCTGACCACAGAGGCCTACAAGCTGACCACAGAGACCTACAAGCTGACCACAGAGGCCTTCAAACTATCTAAAGAGGCCTTCAAGCTGACCACATAGGCCTTCAAGCTGACCACAGAGGCCTACAAGCTGACCACAGAGGCCTACAAGCTGACCACAGAGGCCTACAAGCTGACCACAGAGGCCTACAAGCTGACCACAGAAGCCTACAAGATGACCACAGAGGCCTACAAGCTGACCACAGAAGCCTACAAGCTGACCACAGAGGCCTACAAGCTGACCACAGAGGCCTACAAGCTGACCACAGAGGCCTACAAGCTGACCACAGAGGCCTACAAGCTGACCACAGAAGCCTACAAGATGACCACAGAGGCCTACAAGCTGACCACAGAAGCCTACAAGCTGACCACAGAGGCCTACAAGCTGACCACAGAGGCCTACAAGCTGACCACAGAGGCCTTCAAACTATCTATAGAGGCCTTCAAGCTGACCACAGAGGCCTACAAGCTATCTATGGAGGCCTTCAAGCTGACTACAGGCCACCATAAAATCAGGAGAAAATCTGTAGTTGCTAAAACTACTGTATCCTAATTCATGTTTATAAAATCTGTAAGGCTAATTACTGACTTAATGAATACACATAAATTAATTGTAGCCATCAACCAATACCAAAGAATGTCTACAACATGTAATCCCAATGCAATGGATCTGGGCTTCTTCTGGATACCTTTAATAACATTCATAGTAGAATAAAAAAAAAAAATAATATATATATATATATATATATATATATATATATATATATAAATGATACGTAAAAAATGTTACGTAAGCAACATTACTTCAATTCTGGGCAAGCAAAGATAATTATAGGTCTCCTCAACTAAGTACTCTGGGGAAAGGAAAACTGAGGATGAAGCTCATGGGGCCAAAATAGGTCATTACAATGTCTGTTTTGCAACCTTAAAGGGGAACTCCCTTTCAGAACGCTTGGACAGGGGATAAGAGTATCCCTTTAATGAGGAAAATGGAAACTGAAGATAGTAGTGAAAATCGCTAATAATAATATGACATGTAGATTATATTACTCTAAAAACCAAACAGGGACAGTTTTACAGGTAATGGGCCATGAGCAACAAGCAAAGTAGAGCTTGATTGTCACTTAGATTTTCTAGATGTTGTGACCCCATAATAAATTGCCCAAATAATCTGCAGTGTTGTAGCAATTGCCCTGTGTCCTGCTTCCTAAAAAAACCTTAAAGGAGTAGTCCAGTGGTGACTCAGTGGTGAGCAACTTATCCCCTATCCTAAGGATAGGGGATAAGTTGCAGATCGCGGGGGTTCCGACCGCTGGGGCCCCCAGCGATCTCCTGTACGGAGCCACGACAGCCCGCGGGAAGGGGGCGTGTAGACCTCCGCACAAGGCGGCGGCCGACACGCCCCCTCAATACAACTCTATGGCAGAGCCGAAGCGCTGCCTTCGGCAATCTCCGGCTCTGCCATTGAGATGTATTGAGGGGGCATGTCGGCCGCCGCCTCATGCGGGGGTCGACACCCGCTATCTGGGCGGAGAGCCGGGGCCCCGTACAGAGAGATCGCAAGGGGCCCCAGCGGTCGGACCCCCCGCGATCTGCAACTTATCCCCTATCCTTAGGATAGGGGATAAGTTGCTCACCACTGAGTCACCACTGGACTACTCCTTTAAGGTTTTTTTTAGGAAAGGGGATAAGTTTTTCAACACTGGACTACCCCTTTAAAGAGGACTTGTGGTCAATACCCCCAAAAATGTAATAGTTCCAGGTGTCCTGATCCCGCACCTTTTTACAGCTTCTTGAAACGCCCTCCTGTTCTTAAGATATGAAAGTTTATATTTTGTCTACAATTCAGAGAATGAGTCCGATGGGCGGGACTTAATTTTAATATAGAGACTGATCAGGTGATGAGTGGGATTATACAGTCAGGGGATTTGAATGTTGTAAATAAAAATAGATTCACACAGCACAGGTTATAATTTTTATATGCAATTTTTCGTAGATTCTTCATTAAAGACATACATAGTCCATTAGTTTCCAAAAAGGTACAAGATTACGTTCACCCGTGGTGCACAACTAGATGCGCTAGACAGTCCCTCGATCCCGCATCATATTCAGTCACTCCAGAGCATCCTGCGACCGACATTCCTTCCTCTCACGAAGGAGACAGCAGCTGAGCAAGCGTCGAGGGGGGCGTTTCTCAAGGAGGCGTGACCTCCAAAACGTTGTCAGTGTTTGGTTTGAATATTTGATTGTTGTACTTAAAGGGGTATTTCTGGCAAAAACATTGTATCCCTTATCAAAAGGATAGGGGATAAGATGTCTGATCGCGGGGAGCCCGCCGCTGGGACCCCCCACGATCTCCCTGCATTCTATGCGTAGCTGCGTCTAAAGTTTCGGAAACCTCCGGGCTTCCGAGACAGGGATGTGACATCACGCCATGCCCCCTCCATTCATTTCTATGGGAAGGGGCGTAACGGCCGCAACGCCCCCTCCTATAGACATGAATGGAGGGGGCGTGGCGTGATGTCACGTCCCCGTCTCGGAAGCCCGGAGGTTTCCGAAACTTCAAACGCAGCTACGCATAGAATGCGGCCTGCTGCAGGGAGATCGCAGGGGGGTCCCAGCAGCGGGCCCCCCGCGATCAGACATCTTATCCTTATCTTATCCTTTCGATAGGGGATAAGATGTTTGTGCCCAGAATACCCCTTTAAGGTCATGTATGATTAATACATACCCCCATAATAATCCCACCCATCACTCCTAGTATTAAAATTAAGTTCTCGCCCATCTGACTGATTCTCTGAATTGTTAGACAAACTATAAATCTTCATATCTCAGGAACAAGTATACAATGGAAGTAGGGATGAGTGAATCGAATCTGACAAATCCAAGTTTGTTACGAATTTCAGGAAAAATTCACTTTGCAACAAATGTGAATATCGCTGCGATTCGCTTCATTAAACTCCATTTAGTGCAGTCCAGGCTCCAGGGCATCTAAGAAACATGTGGAAACGAATGCTGGGAAGACGGGAACAAGTTTAGGCAGGATGACCATGAATCACATGCAGCATGCAGCCTATCAGCAGCCAGCCACCCCTGTGATGTCACAGCCCTATATAATTGGCAGCCATCTTGCAGCCAGTCACATCAGCGTTCTATTGCAGAGCGAGAGGGACAGAGAGCAGTATGTGTTGCACAGAAAAGCATTTTTTACAGCAGCGATTCACCTCAAGCCCAAATCCAGCCTAAAAGCACTGATAGGGAAGGGAGAGGGATTGAGAGAGAGAGTGCAATTTTGGGTGTACTACACAGCGACTGTGTGCTGCAGCACTGATGTGTACAACAACTGAAAAGCTAATAGTGGCCAGCCAGATAGGGTGAGTAGAGCACTAAAAGCCACAATCACCTACTATTAGTGCCTAATACTGGTTGAGTAGCGGAGTGAATTGTCCTCTATTAAGTGTAACCTGTGTGTACATAGGTGGTGTACCATTTTGTTCCTGCTAAAATCTTAACCCCTTAAGGACGCAGCTCATTTTCACCTTAAGGACGCAGGCCTTTTTTGCAAATCTGACCACTGTCACTTTAAGCATTAATAACTCTGGGATGCTTTTACCTTTCATTCTGATTCCAAGATTGTTTTTTCGTGACATATTCTACTTTATGTTAGTGGTAAAATTTTGTCGATACTTGCATCATTTCTTGGTGAAAAACTCCAAAATTTTATGAAAAATTTGAAAATTTTGCATTTTTTTAACTTTGAAACTCTCTGCTTATAAGGAAAATGGACATCCCAAATAGATTATATATTGATTCACATATACGATATGTCTACTTTATGTTTGCATCATAAAGTTGACATGTTTTAACTTTTGGAAGACATCAGAGGGCTTCAAAGTATAGCAGCAGTTTTTCAATTTTTCACAGAATTTTTCAGGGACCGGTTCAAATTTGAAGTGGATTTGAGGGGCCTTCATATTAGAAATACCCCACAAATGACCCCATTATAAAAACTGACCCCTCAAAGTATTCAAAATAACATTCAGTGTGTTAACCCTTTAGTGTGTTAACCCTTTTTACACTCGCATGTTCTTGTAGACCCAGTTTTTGAATTTTTACAAGGGGTAAAAGGAGAAAAATCTTCCTAAAATTTGTAAGCCAATTTCTCTCGAGTAAGGAAATACCTCATATGTGTAAGTGTTCTGTGGGTGCACTAGAGGGCTCAGAAGGGAAGGAGCGACAATGGGATTTTGGAGAGTGAGTTTTTCTGAAATGGTTTTGGGGGGGCATGTCACATTTAGGAAGCCCCTATGGTGCCAGAACAACAAGAAAACCCCCACATGGCATACTATTTTGGAAACTACACCCCTCAGGGAACATAACACATGGTACAGTGAGCCTTAACACCCCACAGGTGTTTGCCGACTTTTTGTTAAAGTTGGACGTGTAAATTTAAAAAAAAAAATTCACTAAAATGCATTCCCCCCCCCCCAAATTTTACATTTCTACAAGGAGTAATAGGAGAAAATGTCCCCAAAATTTGTAATCCCATCCCTTCTGAGTATGGAAATACCCCATGTGTGGACGTCAAGTGCACTGCGGGCGCACTACAATGCTCAGAAGAGAAGGAGTCACATTTGGCTTTTGGAAAGCGAATTTTGCTGAAATGGTTTTTGGGGGCATGTTGCCTTTAGGAAGCCCCTATGGTGCCAGAACAGCAAAAAAAAAAAAAAAAACATGGCATACTATTTTGGAAACTACACCCCTCAAGGAACGTAACAAGGGGTACAGTGAGCCTTAACACCCCACAGGTGTTTGACGACTTTTAGTTAAAATTGGATGTGTAAAGGAATTTTTTTTTACTAAAATGCTGTTTTTCCCCCCCCAAAATTTTACATTTCTACAAGGGTTAATAGGAGAAAATGCCCCCCAAAATGTATGGAAATACCCCCTGTGTGGACATCAAGTGCTCTGCTGGCGCACTACAATGCTCAGAAGAGAAGGAGCGCCATTGAGATTATGGAGAGAGAATTTGGCTGGAATAGAAGTCGGGGGCCTTGTGCATTTACAAAGCCCCCCGTGGTGCCAGAACAGTGGACCCCCCCCCCACATGTGACCTCATTTTGGAAACTACTTCCGTGAGGGGTGTATTTTCCAAAATGAGATCACGTGGGGGGTCCATTGTTCTGGCACTATGGGGGCTTTATAAACACACATGGCCTTCAATTCCGGACAAATTTTCTCTTCAAAATCCCAATGGCGCTCCTTCTCTTCAAGCATTGTAGTTCGCCCGCAGAGCACTTTACATCCACATATGGGGTATGTTCTTACTCGCAAGAAATGGGGGGCTTTTTTCCTATTTTTCCTTGTGAAAATGAACCAGGATTTTAGTTAAAAAAAAAATTTTTTTTTCATTTTCCCATCCAAATTTAACAAAAATTCGTCAAACACCTGTGGGGTGTTAAAGTTCACTATACTCCTTGTTACGTTCCGTGAGGGGTGTAGTTTCCAAAATGGGGTCACATGTGGGTATTTATTTTTTTGCGTTTATGTCAGAACCACTGTAAAATCAGCCACCCCTGTGCAAATCACCAATTTAGGCCTTAAATGTACATAGTGCGCTCTCACTCCTGAGCCTTGTTGTGCGCCCGCAGAGCATTTTACGCCCACATATTGGGTATTTCCGTACTCAGGAGAAATTGCGTTACAAATTTTGGGGGTCTTTTTTTTCCTTTTAGCACTTGTGAAAATAAAAAGTATGGGGCAACACCAGCATGTTAGTGTAAAAAAACATTTTTTTTTTTACACTAACCGGCTGATGTAGACCCTAACTTTTCAGTGGCTGTCCAGAAATGCTGGAAGTTGTTGTTTTGCAACAGCTGAAGGTTCAGTTTTGGAAACACTGCCGTATAATGTTTTTTATTTTTATTGGGGGGGACAGTGTAAGGGGGTGTATATGTAGTGTTTTACCCTTTATTATCTGTTAGTGTAGTGTTTTTAGGGTACATTCGCACTGGTGCAGGTTTACAGTGAGTTTCCCACTAGGAGTTTGCGCTACGGCAAAAAATTTGCCGCAGCTCAAACTTGAAGCAGGAAACTTACTGTAAACCTGCCTGTGTGAATGTACCCTGCCACAGCTGTAGGCAAACTGGTTGGAAAACCTTCAGTTAGGTTCTGTTTCCTAACTCAGTGTTTTCCAACCAGGGTGCCTCCAGCTGTTGCAAATCTACAACTCCCAGCATCTACTGATCACCGAAGTGCATGCTGGGAGATGTAGTTATGCAACGGTTGGAGGTACGCAACTACAACTCCCAGCATGGTGAGACAGCTGTTTGCTGTTTGGGCATGCTGGGATTTGCAGTTTTGCAACATCTGGAGGGCTACAGTTCAGAGACCACTGCACAGTGATCTCCAAACTGTGGCTCTCCAGATGTTGCAAAACTACAAATCACAGCATGCCCAGACAGCAAACTATTGTGGGCATGCTGGGAGTTGTAGTTTTGCAAGATATGGAGGACTACAGTTTATAGATCACTGCAAAGTGATCTCCAAACTGCAGCCCTCTAAATCTTGCAAAACTACAAATCCCAGCATGCCCAAACGGCTGTCTGGGCATGCTGGGAGTTGTAGTTTTGCAACATCTGGGGGGGGGGTAGGCTACAGTTTAGAGAGCACTTTATAGTGGTCTCCAAACTTTAGGCCCCCCCAGATGTTGCTAGGCAACTACTCACCGACTTCCGTAGTCTTCACCAGGGAGCCACGAGAGAGCCGCACATCATCGCCGCCCGCCGCACCTGACCAGGTAAGGGACCTCCACCACCGCCAGTCACGCTACAGTTCCCCCGTTCTGCCCGGAGTACCGTCTGTGGGCAGGACGGGGGAACCAAACTTTAACCGCCCCGATCTGCTATCGGTCGTCGCTTATTGACGACCAATAGGAGGGGTGGCAGTCCTGCCATCTAACTCATATCCCTTCAGTCGTACTTCTGGAAAAAATCATAACTACATGCAGGAAAATTTCTACGTTTAAAAATGTCCTCTTCTGACCCCTATAACTTTTTTATTTTTCCACGTACAGGGCGGTATGAGGACTCATTTTTTGCGCCGTGATCTGAAGTTTTTATCGGTACCATTTTTGTTTTGATCAGACTTTTTGATCACTTTTTATTCATTTTTTAATGGTATAAAAAGTGACCAAAAATAAGCTTTTTTGAACTTTGGAATTTTTTTACGTGTACGCCATTGACCGTGCGGTTTAATTAATGATATATTTTTATAGATCGGACATTTACGCACGCGGCAATACCACATATGTTTATTTTTATTTACACAGTTTTATTTTTTTTTATGGGAAAAGGGGGGTGATTCAAACTTTTATTAGGGAAGGGGTTAAATGACCTTTATTAACACTTTTTTTTGGATCTCAGGCACGGAGCAGTTATTCGAGGCAGGTAAGGGCCCTCCCGGTGTCCTGTAAGCTGTTCGGGACGCCGCAATTTCACCGCGGCGGTCCCAAACAGCCCGACTGAGCAGCCGGGTTACTTTCACTTTGACTTCAGAAGCGGCGGTCAGCTTTGATCGCCGCGTCTGAAGGGTTAATACAGGGCATCACAGCGATCGGTGATGTCCTGTATTAGCCGCGGGTCTCGGCCGTTGATAGCCGCCGGGACCGACCCGATATGACGCGGGGACACCACGTGACCCCGCGGCATATCGCGGGAGGCGGCGGAGGACGTACATATATATCCTTCGTCGTTAAGGGGTTAATAATGCAAGAGTAGGGCTTTACAGGGGAAGTTTTTACCCCCACCGGTTACAATGAACCATACGTTGTTCCCTTCCACCTTTTAGATGTCTTTGTATCACATCAATACTTCGTGGTGTAGGTGGCACATGGTGTTTTTTGCACACCTTTCCTTTTGTTTGATTTAAAAAAAATTTGGGTCCATATATTTTATCCTAAGAATATTACTAAAAGTTATGTTTTGACTTAATGCGTATCTTCAGTACTTACTTGTGCAAACTAACACTTTTACAAGAGACTGTTTTCTTCTGCCTACCTGCCTCAGCTACTATTCTGATCCTGCCACCCGCCTGATGCCACACATCTGATGTGAAGTTCTCCTTTTCTCCACTATGTCACCGGGTCACTTTCAGGACTCCTGGTGCTGCTGATGCCACCTCCAGGCTGTCTCATTCTGCCACCATATGTTCTCCTCATGCTGATGCCAGCTCCAGGCTGTCTCATACTGCCACCATATGTTCTCCTCATGCTGATGCCACCTCCAGGCTGTGTCCTCCAGCCACTATATGGTCTCATCATGCTGCCGCCAACTCCAGGCTGTGCCATTCAGCCACTATATGGTCTCCTCTATCTGCCGCCAACTCCAGGCTGTGTCGTTCAGCCACTATATGGTCTCCTCATGCTGCCGCCACCTCCAGGCTGTGAACTCCAGCCACTATATGGTCTCATCATGCTGCCGCCAACTCCAGGCTGTGCCATTCAGCCACTATATGGTCTCCTCTTGCTGCCGCCAACTCCAGGCTGTGTCATTATATGGTCTCCTCATGCTGCCTCCAACTCCAGGCTGTGTCATTTAGCCACTGTATGGTCTCCTCTTGCAGCCGCCAACTCCAGGCTGTGCCATTCAGCCACTATGTGGTCTCCTCTTGCTACTGCCAACTCCAGGCTGTTCCATTCAGCCACTTCGTGGTCTCCAATAGCTGCCATCAACTCCAGGCTGTGTCATTCAGCCACTATACTGTCTCCTCTTGCTGCTGCCAACTCCAGGCTGTGCCATTCAGCCACTACGTGGTCTCCACCATCTTCCACCAACTCCAGGCTGTGTCATTCAGCCACTATACTGTCTCCTCTTGCTGCTGCCAACTCCAGGCTGTGCCATTCAACCACTATATGGTCTCCTCATGATTCTACCACCTCCAGGCTGTGTCATTCAGCCACTATATGGTCTCCTCTTGCTGCTGCCAACTCCAGGCTGTTCCATTCAGCCACTACGTGGTCTCCACCATCTTCCACCAACTCCAGGCTGTGTCATTCAGCCACTATACTGTCTCCTCTTGCTGCTGCCAACTCCAGGCTGTGCCATTCAACCACTATATGGTCTCCTCATGATTCTACCACCTCCAGGCTGTGTCATTCAGCCACTATATGGTCTCCTCTTGCTGCTGCCAACTCCAGGCTGTGCCATTCAACCACTATATGGTCTCCTCATGATTCTACCACCTCCAGGCTGTGTCATTCAGCCACTATATGGTCTCCTCTTGCTGCTGCCAACTCTAGGCTGTGCCATTCAACCACTATATGGTCTCCTCATGCTTTTGCCACCTCCAGGCTGTGTCACTGTACCGCCATGTGGTCTCCTCATGCTGCTGTCACATTAAATAAAACTTTTTAGGTTCATGCATTTGAAATCTTCAATTAAAACGTTAAAAAATATCTTTAATCTTTTCAATTGTGAGGCTCTATGGTCTCGACAGGATGTTGCCACCTCCAGGCTCGGTCATTCAGCCACTATATGGTCTCCTCATGCTGCCGCCAACTCCACGATGTGTCATTCAGCCACTATATGGTCTCCTCATGCTGCCGCCACCTCCACGATGTGTCATTCAGGCACTATATAGTCTCCTCATGCTGTTGCCACCTTTAGGCTAAGTCATTCAGCCACTATATGGTCTCCTCATGCTGCCACCACCTCCATGATTTGTCATTCAGGCACTATATGGTCTCCTCATGCTGCCGCAACCTCCACGCTGTGTCATTCAGCTACTTTATGGTCTCCTCATGCTGCCGCCACCTCCACGCTGTGCCATTCAGCCACTATATGGTCTCCTCATACTGATGCCACCTCCAGACTCTGTCATTGTGCCATTCCGCAGTAACTAATGGTTACTTTACACAGCCAATGTGTTTTTTAATTTTCACCAATATAAGCCCACAGGTAAATGGTGCTATTGCACACCATATACAGCAGCTTTATATAGATATACCTGGGCAAAACTTTCACGGCAAGCACATGACACCCGATCAGCATGTATTCACAAAGAGTTTACTCACGACCACCACGTTCAGGTCTTCTTGCATATTTCTTTCTTTATTTGCATGATTACACATTCTTAGGGTACAATTATAGCCGTCATATATCCTAAGACTGTGTAATCATGCAAATAAAGAAATAAATATGCAAGAAGACCTGAACGTGGTAGTCATGAGTAAACTCTGTGAATATATGCTGATCGGGTGTCATGTGCTTGCCGCGAAAGTTTTGCCCAGGTATATCTAAATAAAATGTTGCCACTCTGCGACAGTGATTCTAATAGCGACGCCTCTAATCTGCATGTCATACTGAATAACAGTATTATTTCACTAACACAGCACACTCCCTATGTGTGTTACAACAAGGCAAAGCGTTCTGCACCCCTATTGAGGCTCTCTGTAGGGCAGAAATTCGCTGCAAATAAATTCGTACCGCACCAAATTTCTTCGGAAAATTCGGCAAATCAGCCGAATCAAATTTTTCTAAAATTTGCTCATCTCTAAACGGAAGCATCGAGCATACGCTTACGTTACAGAAACGATCATACAGAAGTAACATTATAATGCACATACCACCCATGGGTATCCAGAACAAAGAATTGAACTTGCAATGGCCAAAACTATTTTAACACGAAACACAAAAAGATGGTGAAAACAAAAAGAAAAGAAAAACACAAAAAGTTCAGATGCACAAATGCTCAGTACATCTACAAGATATGAAGGGAGATCTCCAAAGGGATTGTCAAGCTGCCCTAAGGAATTATTGATATGCAGCCATCTAGGGCTATGGTGTCGGCTTTCGGTCGCTGGAGTGGATTCTTCCGATCTCCCTGCTGGAGCAGTGGTGTAAACGCAGCTCAGTGTTGGAGGCGGCGATGAGTTTGCATTGAGGTGCGCTTACACCGCCGCCTCCAGCAGGGAGATCGGATGAATCCACTCCAATGACCAGATGCCGACAGCTGTGTAACGGGAGCGGTGAGTTGCAGTTAATGCCGGCATCTTATCTTACAGGATTGACAGCGGGACTCCTTCTATGCTTAGAGAACTGTTTATACTTCAAGCACACAACTGACCATTATCCCCCTATTTACTAAGTGAACAACAAAAAAGGAATAAGGTGCGCACCTCGTGCAGATAACCAAGATGATATCAAAAATAGAGGAAAAAGGGAGAGAGCCAGGTGGGTGGCCCCTTACCTCTGGGGGTTATGCCGAGAGCATAACATCTGTAACAGCATAAACAGGAGATTGCAGCCTCTGGGTCCCTCCGGAGGTCCAATTGGAACACCCGGTGCAGTAGTAGTCAATCGGTAGTAGGAAGCAGTTTTCCTGTGGAAAACTACTTCCTACTACCGATTGACTACTATTTACTAAGTGCCAACGGAACATTGCATACCATAACCTCTGTTATATGAACATTGCAGCTTTTTTCTTTAGGCTAGAATTCCACTGAGGTTTTTTCCCACCAGCAAAAATGCCAAAAAAACTGCCAGGAAACTGGCATTTTTGCCAAAAAATCCTCAGTGGAATTCCAGCCTTATATGGTTTGCACAAATTTTTTTTTAACCATTTTTGGTCTTTATTTGCAGGTTTCACAGTGTTTGCATCAGCAAGCAGCAGGGGTTTGTTTTCTATTCACAGGATTGGCACCCCACATTGAGTATTCCATATTTATTGTTGCATATATTTTTCTGTGCATATCTTTCTTTACAAGAATTGTGAACCATTAGCACATATAGTCTATGAAACTTTGTGGTAACCAATAAATATATATCTAAGAAATTTATATTTATATCAACGCAGTCACTATAGACCTATTCTATATAGGTAGTCACTCACGTGTGTAAGAAGGGCGCCACTATTTATAGATAACACAGCCGTAGGGCCCTGCGGGCTGTGTATCTTTTATTATAATTATATTAATGATTGTCCAATTTTAATAAACATAATTCTTCCATTACTTATTGTTGTGTTTCCAAACATCCACCATACATCCGCACTTGTGACAGATGGTAAATTGAGGACTGAGGAACTTTTATATATTTTCCAGAAGAATACAGTGTAGGGGCAAGCCCAAATAAGGTGCCAAATGTCTACCCTGGGTACATGGCATCTATGACAGGCAACAGAGAAAGGGCATTCCATTTTATACAACCTAATCAGCATAATATAGCTATATTGAGAAAAATTGGCAATTTTAACTCTTTTTAAGGACTCTTCAAGGACTCTTGAATAAAAGATTAATAACTAAGAACATATAATCTTCTGCCGACTGCTCTGTAGGTTGGCTTTATTTCATGTAGTGGCTAACCAGTTTTTCAAGACCTTTTTGTGTATCTGGAAGCCAGACTGGATCTGTGATAAGTATTCAGGATTATTACAATTACAGAATATTAAGCAAATAATAACATGCAGTCAGAAAGTCTATGTATGGATGTCTTTATCTAAGTATCTATTTATCCAACACATATCTCTCTATCGTTTATCGAAGTATCTCTCAATCACATATCTATCTATCCATCCATTTCTCCATCCATCCTAAATGTATTATTTATCTTTTATGTTTTCCACAATTTGTGAATTTATAAAGCCACAATTGGTAAAAAAAAAAAAAAAAAGCAAAAAAGGCAGAACTCTATTAGCATGTGAATAAAACGTTAAAACGGAAAAAGAGGTTTCCCTTTTTGGGACCACTTGGCCCTTCTCTAGCACAACTGGCAGCTCGTCTTACCTAAGTTGATCCGGGATAAAGATGGCAGTACTCCATAACAGCCCCCACACTGGTCCCATCCTCATCTTTGATGGCCGTCTCTCTGGATGGCAACATTGTCAGTAGTAATTACATTCCGGGCTCACACCATACCCCTCTTCCCCTACAGTAATCATTTTCAGGGCTCATACATTACCTTCTCCCCTAGTTCATGGCTCATCCCCCCCATGTTAATCACATTCAGGTCTCATACATATAGAAACATAGAATGTGTAAGCAGATAAGAACCATTTGGCTCATCTAGTCTGCCCAATAATCTAATTCCTATGAATAGTCCCTGACCCTATCTATCTTTTCCAACAGTAATCACATTTGGGGCTCACACCATATCCCCCAGTACTAATCACATTCAGGGCTTACATTTTATCACTCACATCGTAATCACCCCCCAGTAGTAATCGGATCGAAGGCTTCAAGGATCACACTTCATACCCCTTCAGTGCTAATCCCATTAAGAGCTCACATCACCATAGTAATCACATTGAGTGCTTACACCTCATCCTTCTCCATAATAATCCCATTGGGGACTCACACCTCATCTTCTTACCAGTAGCAATTATATTGGGGGCTCAGATCTCTTCCCCCCCCCCAATAGTAATCACATTCAGGGCTCACACCTTTATCAAGGCTCAACTCGTATTCCCCTTAGTAGTAGACATGGATCACATCTTATCCACCCTCACATATCCCCCCACATTAATCACATTGAGGGCTCACTGCTCATTCTCCCCCATAGTAATCACATTCAAGGCTCAACCTCATCTCCTCCCCAGCAACAATTTCATTGAGGGCTCACATCTAATCCCCTACATAGTAATCACATTAAGGGCTCAGATTTATCCCTACAGCCCCCCCCCCTTCCCCAGTAGTAATCACATTCAGGGCTCACACCTTATCAACTCCCCAGTAACAATTACATTGAGGGCTCACACCTCGTCCCCCCCATAGTCATCACATTAAGGACTCACACCTTAATGAAGGCTCTTATCTTATTCCCCTTAGTAGTAGTTATGGCTCACATCTTATCCACCCCCAGCAGTAGTCCAAAATGACTCCCCCAGTGGATTCATGCTCCTCTCTGCTAGAGTTTAAAGGGGTTTTTCCCATTGTAAACATGTCATGCGTGGCATATCCATAGGGTATGCAATAAATGTTTCATAGATACACCTGTCTTAAGAATAAGGGCCCTACTGCTTTGTCCTGTTATGTTTCCAGAGGTAGCTGGGGTTCCAGAAAGATCTAAACAGGCTGTTTTACACCATTACTGTAATCGCCATAAGAATAAGGGCCCTACTGCCTTGTCCTGTTATGGTTTCCTGAGGTGGCTGGGAGTCCAGTCTGGACAGGGCTGGGGTGGTGGGTAGGAGGAAGACCTTGTTCAAAAGATACAGAGAAGATGATACAGGTAAATTGCCTACAAAAATGGACTTAAGCAAGGTGCTTGCTTTGTGGATAGTTATTCAAGTATTTGCAAGCGTACTGGATTCTTTGTCTCAAGATAGGAGAACACAGAGTGAGACTGTGTGGTTTGCCCTAGAAATCTGAGCCTAATTGTGATGTCCATTTTTCTGTATTTTGTATTTTCTGCTTTGGGTCCTGTTCAAAAATATTTTTTTTTTTTTCTGAACAGTTTCTGTGTTAATTCTCCCTGGTTGGTAAGAGTTAATGCTTCCAGCCTATGGCATCCAGGGTGGGGTTATTTAGACCCTAGCTTTGCTGGAACTCTCTGCTGGTAATTAGATCTGTACTCTGACCATGTCTTATTTATTATGCACCTTAGCTATGTTTGTCTGAGCACATATCCTGAGTTTTAACCATGGCTATCTGTCCTGTCCTGTTTAAATATAGATTTAGCCTGCTTTGTTTTAGTACATTTGTCAGGTTTTAGTATTTGCGTATGTTCGTTCTGCATTTGCTTTGTGTTGCCCTAGTCTGTATTTACACTGTGCGTTTTGTCAGTCCTGTTTTGACCTTTTGATCCTGCATCTCTGAGGATTGAATGCTGTTCTGAGCCTTGGGCTAATCTGTCTATCTAGGAGTGAGTTAGTCTTGCACCTGTACCCTTGTTTACTTGTATTTAGGATTTTTGTTTCCTCCTAGGCCAGTATCCTGATCAATTAATGTAGAGTGCCTGCTGGCTAGGAGCCTATTTGGCTTTGGTATTGATGTCCCTCCATGCTTGGAGTGGGGTGTATAGTATGTTCCTTGTTCTGAGTCCAGTGTTAACAGTGCTCTTGATTTCTTGTTTGTATTTATATATCTGTTAGTTGGTTATTGAATTCCCGTTATGTTCCTGACTTGTTCCCCAACTATGTACAGTTTCTGTTTGTTTTGTTGACTTCGACGCCCAATCACTTTAGCGCAAGAAAGGGATCGGCTCCAAGTAGTCGATCCGTCATTTAGGGCAGATGGGCAAGTAGGCAGGGAGAGTGGTTAATAGGGACAGCTTTAGGGCTCACTTCTCCTCTTCCCCCCCATTTATGACTCTAATACTATATAAACAATTGAACACAACACAATAAATTGTAGATGATGTAGATGGCCTGTAACCGTGACCTCCTTACATTATCCAGCCCACATACAAAATGTATATGCCTCACAGAGCCTATTACATGCAGTGTCATACAGATAATGACAGCTATAGATTGTCATGTGTAACAAGCAATTAATCAAATGCAAGTAAATAATAAATAGCAATACAATTATCAGAAAGACTATACAATATGTGCAAGTTGTATATAATTATGCATACCAATATTAAAGAGTGACAATAGAAACAATACTGTAGTATACCTATAAAATGTGCCATAAGTTATATAAACATTAATAATCAAATAGTGTATATAGAAAGATAGGAAACACTAAAGGGACAAAGAGGATGCATTGTCCTCCGCTCATGCGCCCCAATCCTCTTACTATTCCTCAGAAGACTTTAAAGCGGTACTCCACTGCCCCAGTGTTCAGAACATTTTGTTCTGGATGGTTGGAGTGGGCGGCGGGGGGTCGTGATGCCATGGCCATGCCCTTCGTGACATCATGTCACGCCCCCTCAATGCAAAACACATTTTAAATAATAAAACACATTAGAACTGAACATAGTGTGAACTGATACAAACCCACTTATGAGACTAAGCAGTTCTCCTAAGCAGCGGCCTAATTAGATGACCAGGTGCAGTGATGAGACTTCACCTCCTCTCTCTGTAAAGCCACAGACTTCATAGGAAATTTGGGCAGCATTAGAAAATCATTTCAGTGTGGAAATAGGAATCAATATGGCTGAAAGCTCATGCCTGCCTCAGCTAAAACAGGTAAGCACAAGGCATACACAAAAACCTCTACACTATTCACAGACAATAGCCTGTGCTGCAATATAAAAGCTATATATATATATATATATATTTTTTTTTTGTAAAGGCTGGTTATTTGTGCTGTTTGTGTTATTTGTGCTGTTTGTATTGGCATTTTTACTTACACTGCACTTTTGATTTAGGTTGTACTTCCTAACATTTATAGATGATTTTATATTGGTATAAATAATTATACATAGCTTTCACAGATTGTACAAAGTATTTTAGATACGTCTATTATTGTTTTATTGCATCTGATTACTAGCTTGTTACAAGAGATAATATATACCTGTCATTATCTGCATGACGCTGCTTGAAATACAGTAGGTCCTGCGTAAACATTTGCCTATCTATCTCATATCTATCTCATATCTATCTCATATCTATCTATCTCATATCTATCTATCTCATATCTATCTATCTCATATCTATCTCATATCTATCTATCTCATATCTATCTATCTCATATCTATCTATCTCATATCTATCTCATATCTATCTATCTCATATCTATCTATCTCATATCTATCTATCTCATATCTATCTATCTCATATCTATCTATCTATCTATCTATCTATCTATCTATCTATCTCATATCTATCTCCTATCTATCTATCTCCTATCTATCTATCTATCTATCTATCTATCTATCTATCTATCTATCTTCTATCTATCTCTCTCTCTCATATCTATCTATCTCCCTATCTATCTATCTATCTATCTATCTATCTCTCTCTCATCTATCTATCTATCTATCTATCTATCATCTATCTATCTCATATCTATCTATCTATATATCTCATATCTATATATCTCATATCTATCTATCTATCTCATATCTATCTATCTCATATCTATCTATCTCATCTCAGAAAATATGTATTTTGGAACTTCTGACCCTAAATCCATCAATACTGGTCATTAGTTAAAAGGGTTATCCAAGAAAAAAACTTTTTTGATATATCAACTGGCTCCAGAAAGTTAAACAGATTTGTCAATTACTTCTATTAAAAAAATCTTAATCCTTTCAGTACTTATGAGCTGCTGAAGTTGAGTTGTTGTTTTCTGTCTAAGTGCTCTCTGATGACACCTGTCTCGGGAACTGTCCAGAGTAGAAGCAAATTCCCATAGCAAACCTCTTCTACTCTGTGCAGTTCCCAAGACAAGCAGAGATGTCAGCAGAGAGCACTGTTACCAGACAGAAAACAACAACTCAACTTCAGCAGCTGATAATTATTGGAAGAATTAAAATTTTTTAATAGAAGTAATTTACAAATCTATTTAACTTTCTGAAGCCAGTTGATATATATATATATATATATATATATATATATATATAAATAAAATTTCCCCTGGAATACCCCTTTAATTGACCATTCTAGCGCTGAAATCAGGGTAAAAAAATATATGCAAATTAGGCTTCTGAGCCAACTAGGCATTCCCCTCAGCTGCTAGATTACACAGGAGAGGCGGGGATTACAGTACAGCCTAGGAACGACCAATCAGGGGGGTAGAGAAGGTGACCAGCGCATAGAGGGGAGGGTGAAGTGCTAACTGGTGATCGGCCCAACGGTGCTGATGAAGTGAAAGCCCAGTGGGCTCTAAAGCCTAATTAGCATTTCTTTTTAAACTCTGATATCTTGTTGCTGGAGGGGTCAATTGAATAATGAGAGGTATGTACGGATTCAGGTTCAAAAGCCCTATACAGCTGTGTCCTTTCTTTATTCCCTAAAACCAGCTGAAAGGTCCCTGTAAGATTTCGTATCTTCACTTTCATGGTACCAGTTGAGGTATTACAATGGGGGGATTTGTTAGTTATCAGAACACGAGGTAAATGACCAGATCTTATAAATTTCCAGCTAAACGATCCGTCAAGACATCATCCTCATGGACTACAGTTTGAGAACGACTTATGCGCTTAAAGGGGTACTCTGCTGCTCAGCGTTTGGAACAAACTGTTCTGAATGCTGGAGCCTGCGTTTAGTGACGTCACAGCCCCGCTCCCTCAGGACGTCATGCTCCACCCCCTCAATGCAAGTCTATGGGAGGGGGCGTGACAGCCGTCACGCCCCCTCCCATAGACTTGCACTGAGGGGGCGGGGCAGGACATCATGAGGGGGCGGTGCTATAACGTCACAAGCTCCCGTCGCCGGTGCATTGCAACAGAATGAGATTTGCCTTTGGATGAGATGCTCTGCCTCCATCACATCCTATTGGCTCACACTTGTCACGTGACATATTTAACTGTCACGCATCGACGCGCACAGCAGTCTCAGTTTGGCTATCACAGGGAGAGGATCTCCTCTCCCTGTGATAGCTGAAACTGCACCGAGCTGCACCGAGCTCTCATGGCCTCTGTGGCCCGATTCAGTTGAAGGGGCACGGAGCTCACATGGGCTCTGTGGCCCCGATAGCGCTGTCAGCGTGCCTCCAGCCAGCGCTAACTACACCCCATGCCGCAGCTCTACTCCCCATCCCCCGTTAACGCTCAGGGAGCAGGGAACAGAAAGTAGAGAATCGGGTGCATGTAAAGTAGTACTGCGCATGCGCGCACAGCTAAAGCAGTAATGCACATGCGCAGCACTACGCAAATAGCGTAGGGAAGTAGGTAGGTAGCGTAGCTGTAGATTAGTGTAGGTTGTAAGTTAGCATAGTTTAGTATTAATAGTGAAAGGAAGTTAGGCACCACAACTCCCAGCATGCCCAGACAGCTAAAGGCTACCCAGGCATGCTGGGAGTTGTAGTTTAGCTCATAGTGCAGCGAAGGCACCCCAACTCCCAGCATGCCCAGACAGCTAAAGGCTGCCCAGGCATGCTGGGAGTTGTAGTTTTACACAGGTATAAAGTAGTTAGTGTAGTGTTAGCTCAATGTTAGCGCACTTTTAGCATAGTGTAGTGTTAGCGCAATTTTACAGTTTTTAGCGTAGTTTTAGCGCTGTTGTAGCATAAATATGTCACGTGACAAGTGTGAGCCAATAGGATGTGATGGAGGCGGAGCATCTCATCCGAAGGCAAATCTCATTCTATTGCAATGCACCGGCTCCAGCGTTCGGAACAGCTTGTTCCAAATGCTGAGCAGCAGAGTACCCCTTTAATATGTTAAAATATGTAATGGTGCTTTAGTTGCCCGGAGGTTGAGCTGCTATCTCTTGTTTCATCGCCGGCGATGGTTTGTACTTACAAATGTGTTGATATTATTTCTAGATGGGAAAAGTGATAGCAGTGAATAATCGTGTTACTAGGAGGCGGCTCAGACAAGATGAGCCCGAGATTATATCAAGAGGAATGTGCTTGTAGAATGGAGATAGAGGCTCCGGAAAAAGTATTTCACTGTAAAGAGCAAATCCTGTCCGCAGGTCAGAGAAAGTTCTATAGTGAAGTGATGAAGACTATCAGGGAGTTTATTGGACCATATTTCCATTCAGTTCCATCATGTAAGGCATTCAGGACCAGCCCTTATGTTTCCCCCATATGGTAACATAGTTCATAAGGTTGAAAAAAGACCAGAGTCCATCAAGTGCAACCTATAACCCTAATGAGTCCCTACTGAGTTGGTCCAGAGGAAGGCAAAAAAACCCTCATACTAGAGGTAAAAATTCCTTCCCGACTCCAAATATGGCATCACAATAAATCCCTGGATCAACGTTCTGTCCCTATAAATCTAATATACATAACCAGCGATGTTATTATTCTCCAAAAATGCATCCAGACCCCTTTTTGAACTCTTTTACAGAGTTCCCCATGACCACCTCCTCCGGGAGAGAATTTCACAGTCTCACTGCTCTTACAGTAAAGAACCCCCGTCTGTGCTGGTGTAGGAACCTTCTTTCCTCTAGACGTAGAGGATGCCCCCTTGTTATAGATACAGTCCTGGGTATAAATAGATCATGGGAGAGATCTCTGTACTGTCCCCTGATATATTTATACATAGTTATTAGGTCGCCCCTAAGCCTTCTTTTTTCTGAACTAAATAACCCTAATTCTGATAATCTTTCTGGGTACTGTAGTCCTCCCATTCCCTGTATTACCCTGGTTGCCCGTCTTTGAACCCTCTCCAGCTCCACTATATCTTTCTTGTACACTGGTGCCCAGTACTGTACACAGTATTCTATGTGTGGTCTGACCAGTACTGTACACAGTATTCTATGTGTGGTCTGACCAGTACTGTACACGGTATTCTATGTGTGGTCTGACCAGTACTGTACACAGTATTCCATGTGTGGTCTGACCAGTACTGTACACAGTATTCCATGTGTGGTCTGACCAGTACTGTACACAGTATTCTATGTGTGGTCTGACCAGTACTGTACACAGTATTCTATGTGTGGTCTGACCAGTACTGCACACAGTATTCCATGTGTGGTCTGACCAGTACTGTACACAGTATTCTATGTGTGGTCTGACCAGTACTGTACACAGTATTCTATGTGTGGTCTGACTAGTACTGTACACAGTATTCCATGTGTGGTCTGACCAGTACTGTACACAGTATTCCATGTGTGGTCTGACAAGTACTGTACACAGTATTCCATGTGTGGTCTGACCAGTACTGTACACAGTATTCTATGTGTGGTCTGACTAGTACTGTACACAGTATTCCATGTGTGGTCTGACTAGTACTGTACACAGTATTCTTTGTGTGGTCTGACCAGTACTGTACACAGTATTCCATGTGTGGTCTGACCAGTACTGTAAACAGTATTCCATGTGTGGTCTGACTAGTACTGTAAACAGTATTCCATATGTGGTCTGACTAGTACTGTACACAGTGTTCTATGTGTGGTCTGACTAATACTGTACACAGTGTTCTATGTGTGGTCTGACTAGTACTGTACACAGTGTTCTATGTGTGGTCTGACCAGTACTGTACACAGTATTCTATGTGTGGTCTGACCAGTACTGTACACAGTATTCTATGTGTGGTCTGACTAGTACTGTACACAGTATTCCATGTGTGATCTGACTAGTACTGTACACAGTATTCTATGTGTGGTCTGACCAGTACTGTACACAGTATTCTATGTGTGGTCTGACCAGTACTGTACACAGTATTCTATGTGTGGTCTGACTAGTACTGTACACAGTATTCCATGTGTGATCTGACTAGTACTGTACACAGTATTCTATGTGTGGTCTGACCAGTACTGTACACAGTATTCCATGTGTGGTCTGACCAGTACTGTACACAGTGTTCTATGTGTGGTCTGACCAGTACTGTACACAGTATTCTATGTGTGGTCTGACTAGTACTGTACACAGTATTCCATGTGTGGTCTGACCAGTACTGTACACAGTATTCCATGTGTGGTCTGACCAGTACTGTACACAGTGTTCTATGTGTGGTCTGACCAGTACTGTACACAGTATTCTATGTGTGGTCTGACTAGTACTGTACACAGTATTCCATGTGTGGTCTGACTAGTACTGTACACAGTATTCTATGTGTGGTCTGACTAGTACTGTACACGGTATTCTATGTGTGGTCTGACCAGTACTGTACACAGTATTCTATGTGGGGTCTGACCAGTACTGTACACAGTATTCTATGTGTGGTCTGACCAGTACTGTACACAGTATTCTATGTGTGGTCTGACCAGTACTGTACACAGTATTCTATGTGTGGTCTGACTAGTACTGTACACAGTATTCCATGTGTGGTCTGACCAGTACTGTACACAGTATTCCATATGTGGTCTGACTAGTACTGTACACAGTATTCCATGTGTGGTCTGACCAGTACTGTACACAGTATTCTATGTGTGGTCTGACTAGTACTGTACACAGTATTCCATGAGTGGTCTGACTAGTACTGTACACAGTATTCTATGTGTGGTCTGACCAGTACTGTACACAGTATTCCATGTGTGGTCTGACCAGTACTGTAAACAGTATTCCATGTGTGGTCTGACTAGTACTGTACACAGTATTCCATGTGTGGTCTGACTAGTGATTTGTACAGCGGTAGAATTATTTCCTTGTTGTGGGCATCTAGGCCCCTATTGATGCACCCCATGATTTTACGATGGGGTCCTATCAAACAGTGTGAAAGTACAAATAATACCGCATGGTTTTAGTAGTATAAAAACTAAAACTATTTGATGTTGACCGAATAATACTTTTTTATGGTTACCCAAATCAGGCCATAACAAATTTCAAGTGTCGGGTCGTCATTAGTGTTGAGCGGCATAGGCCATATTTGAATTCGCAAATATTCGCGAATATATGGACGAATATTCGTCATATATTCGCGAATATTCGCATATTCGTTATATTCTCGTTTTATTTTCGCATATGCGAAAATTCGCGTACGCGAAAATTAACATGTGAAAATTAGCATATACAAAATTACCATACACGAAATTTACATATGCGAAAATTTGCATATGCTAATTTGCGCATATGCGAATTTTCGCACGTCAGTCTCACACAGTAGTATTACAGCCTTCTTTACACCACACAACCTGGAAGCAGAGAGGGGTGATCACTGTGATGTGTACTGTGAAGAAAAAAAAAAAAAAAAAAAACGAATATTCGTAATTACGAATATATAGCGTTATATTCACGAAATTCGCGAATTCGCGAATATGCGATATTCGCGAATAATATTCGAATTGCGAATATTCGCGAGCAACACTAGTCGTCATAGTGATAAAAAATTTGACGACAGTGCCTGGGATCTCGTCAACCCATTCTAGCGTGTCACAGCCGTTTCCTTCTCCGCCATCAAAGTTCCCACCTTCTGCCTCCAACCAATCGGGATCGACCCTTCTGATGCATGCTGGTATGTATGACCGGCTGTGGCTGCACCGCCTCATGCACAGAGAAGAGAATTGTGAGGATGATAGTTGCCGGAGAGATGTGAGTGGAGCATTTGGTGGACACAGAGACATTAGGACTACACATAGGACAGGAGCGTAGGGAAAGCACCAGAGGGCTTGGGTCAGTACTGAATGGCACCTGAGCAGTAAAGGCACTGCTGCCAAATTGGTCCTCTTGATATTGCTGTCACCATGTGTCATTCAGTTTTCAGTCAGCAACTTTTCTGGGATTTTGTTTCTATGCAGTGCACTTTACAGTTAAATGACATGTTATTTTTATTCTATAGGTCCATACGATTTCAGTGATACACAATTTAGTTTTTGCTTTATTTTACTACTTAATGTAAAAAAAAATAGTTGGCTTAAAAATTGTTTAACACCGTGATCTGTAGTTTTTATTCTAATTTTGAAGGGACTTTTCAATCACTTTTTATTAATTATTTTGTACCTGGAAAGTGAAAAAACAATAGCTTTTTATAAGTTGTCAATAAATTATCCATTTTGGGGAGTAGCAACATTATTGGCATCCTATATAGTGTTCAAAAGTGACACAAAAACCCATTTGTGCGCGGCTTTATCACAACAATAAGTTTACCACAAAAAAACAACTCACGCTTGCAATAAACAGATTATTGCAAACAGAATGCTTTCTGCTGCTTTACTACAATTATTATCTATGTGTGGTCCTACTCCTATCTGTGTTGTTCACTACTCACTGTCCCTCACAGAGATCTTCACCTAACACCTGTTATCTCTAAAATGGCTGCTAAAGCTATTTGGGTAGGCTTTCATAGTGGCTTTAACATCAACCCTATACAGACTCCCCGGCTGGGAGTGCTGTTTGCATGGCAATATTGGCTGCCCTGAGGCCATGTGATCCTTCCTCCTCTTCCTTTCTGCCATGTCTTATTTTAGCAGGTTTGGCCAAACCCGAATTTCGAGCTTAGAACTTTTAGCCTTTAGTTCTGACCGAAACTATCTCTTTTCAAAATAATAGTCCTGGAAACCCCCTTTATGATTTGTGGTAGCCTCATGCTATGAATCTCATGTCAAATGACAGCTGCTTCATTTTGAGTAAACAAGTAGGAGCCATCAGTACACATTTTCATTCAGTCATGAGAGACAAAGGCACCTGTAGGCCCCAAACTTGTTTTTGTTTACTACCTTAAAGGAGTACTCCGGTGGAAAACTTTTTTTTTTTTTTTTAAATCAACTGGTGCCAGAAAGTTAAACAGATTAGTAAATGGTAATGAATAAAGAAATACATAGGTACACTCACCGCTTGGCGGAGACAGCTGCGTGGCGGGGTCCAGTTTAAGGGGAGTTGGATCTTAGCATCGGTGCAGGAAGTGTGGCACTCGAGGCTACGCCGACAGTTTAGCACATAAAGAAGCACGCACTTACGTGCGAAACTGCCACACTTCCTGCACCGATGCTGAGATCCAGCTCCCCGTAAACCGGATCCCGCCACGCAGCTGTCTCCGCCGAGCGGTGAGTGCACCTACGTATTTCTTTATTCATTATCGTTGATATTTAATGCTTGAGTGTGTGCACCCTGCAGGAGACACAGTTAGGTACCGGGACCAAACCGCATTCCAGTCCAGGTGAAGTTTGCCTTTAGTGTGCTCTTCCTTTTCTCGCCTTATTTTTATTTAGATTAGTAAATGGCTTCTATTAAAAAATCTTAATCCTTCCAGTACTTATTAGCTGCTGAATAATACAGAGGAAATTTTTTTCTTTTTGGAACACAGAGCTCTCTGCTGAAATCTCTGTCCATTTTTAGGAACTGTCCAGAGGAGTATATGTTTGCTATGGGGATTTTTTCCTGCTCTGGACAGTTCTTAAAATGAACAGAGATGTCAGCAGAGAGCACTGTGGTCATGATGTCAGCAGAGAGCTCTGTGTTCCAAAAAGAAAAGAATTTCCTCTGTATTATTCAGCAGCTAATAAGTACTGGAAAGATTAAGATTTTTTAATAGAAGTAACTTACAAATCTGTTTAACTTTCTGCCACCAGTTGATGCACCAGTTGTGGCTCTGGGCAATGGTCACATTGCCTCTTCTGTTTTGGTCAGAAGGGGGTGTCTAAAAAGAACAGGAACCACTTGAGGTGCCCCATATTACTCATAACGCACATGCATTGCATGTACCAAACGTATCATCAAGACTGATAAAGTTGAACAGTGATGATTTTGGGGAAATGATGCAATTTTTGGGGAATTTTAGGGAATTTTAACTAGCACCTAGATCAGGACTCTTTACATCTACAGAGTGTGACGGTGGTGATTTATTGAGAGAGGCATTCCTTGGACATGAACCGAAGGCATGAGCTATGCATACATTACATATACCCTACAATCATCTCCTAGGCCTCGGTTGAGGCAAGGATTGCCAGGAATCCAAGAGGATTGCTCAATTGGAAACAACAAAGTGCAAGTGGCGATGATGAGTCTTGGAAACAAGATTTACAGTTTGTAAAGATGCCTCCATCTCTCATCGCCAATGATAGTGAAGCAAATACAAGCCAATAAAATGGCTTAGATGGTTTAGATGGAAGAGGAGGAGCTCAGCCATTGAAGTAAGCTATATGCACTATGCCTGACCTCGGTCTCTTCTGCATGGTGCTAAAGGATTGTTATGGATCTTCTGGTACACTGGTCTCCAAATTGGGGACCTTTAGATGTTGCAAAACTACAACTTTCAGCATGCCCGGACAGCCAACGGCTGTCCGGGCATGCTGGAAGTTGTAGTTTTGCAACATCTGATGGTCCTCAATTTGGAGACCAATGCTCTAGAAGATCCATAATAATGGGGGACCATTTGGATTATGTTAGGGGGCACAAAGGGGGCTAACTACTGTGAGGGCAAAAATGGACTATCGATTGTGAGAGGGCAAAAAGTGACTAACTGTTGTGAGGGGGACGAAGGGGCCTAGCTACTTTGAGAGGGCAAAAAGGAGGCCAAATATTGTGAGATGGCAAAATGTAAGAAGGCACAAAAGGGGCTAACTATTATGAGGGGCACAAAGGGACTATTATGAGGGGTAAAAAGTGGCTAACTATTATGAGGGGTACAAAGGGACTATTATGAGGGGTAAAAAGTGGCTAACTATTATGAGGGGTACAAAGGGACTATTATGAGGGGTAAAAAGTGGCTAACTATTATGAGGGGTACAAAGTGGCTAACTATTATGAGGGGTACAAAGTGACTATTATGAGGGGTAAAAAGTGGCTAACTATTATGAGGGGTACAAAGTGGCTAACTATTATGAGGTGTACAAAGTGACTATTATGAGGGGTAAAAAGTGGCTAACTATTATCAGGGGTACGAAGGGGATAACTATTATGAGAGGTACAAAATGACTAATTATTATAAGGGGTACAAAATGACTAATTATTATAAGGGGTACAAAATGACCATTATGAGGGGTACAAAATGACTAACTGTTATGAGGGGTACAAAGGGGCTAACTATTGAGGGGTACAGAGGAACTAACTGTTATGCAGGGTACAAAGGGGCTAACTATTGAGGGGTACAGAGGAACTAACTGTTATGCAGGGTACAAAGCGGCTAACTATTGAGGGGTACAGAGGAACTAACTGTTATGCGGGGTACAAAGGGGCTAACTATTATGAGGGGTACAAAATGACTATTATGAGGGGTACAAAATGACTAACTGTTATGAGGGGTACAAAGGGGCTAACTATTGAGGGGTACAAAATTACTATTATGAGGGGTAAAAAGTGGCTAACTATTATGAGGGGTACAGACTGACCTTACTATTATGAGGGGTACAAAATGAATAACTATTATGAGGGGTAAAAAGTGACTTATAAGGGGTACAAAGGGGCTAACTATTATGAGGGGTACAAAGTCACTAACTATTATGAGGGGTTCAAAGGGGCTAACTGTTAAGAGGGGTACAAGGTGACTAACTATTATGAGGGGTACAAAGTGAGTAACTATTATAAGGGGTACAAAGGGGTGAACTGTTGAGAGGGGCACAAAGGGGTCTAGCTATTGTGATGGGACAAAAGGCAGAGATTGTGGGGGGGGCACAATCAAGGCCAACAATGGGGTCATGTGGGTCTTTATTACAATAAGAGGCACTATGGGTGGGAAAAAAAGCAGAGGAGGGTGCTGGAAATGTGCAGAGCTTAAAGTGTTTGAAGGAAGTCGTCATGGCCATCTGGGTTGGATAGAGAAAATAAAGGAAAGAGAACATCTCCGAGGAGACGTCACCTGTAAGTCATTGGATTTCATTGTAATCACAATCATAGGGGAAGCCAGTTCCAAAATGTTCCCTGGGGCCCATAGGACTCTAGTTATGCCCCGGGGTCAGGACATGGTAGAAAGGTTGCAACACATGATTGTTGGGACAGAAGCGCGAAGCCTTATAGTTGCCTGCTGATCTGTGTACACAATGCTCATTGTTTATAGTGAATGGGAAGGCAGGGAGCCCTATCTGCCCTCTCTCCAGAGAGTCTATCTGTCTTCGTCCCTCCCTCCTGCAGCTGAAGACTCTGGCAGGACATTGAGGAACATTCTTGCAGAGTCATATGTGAACTCGTCCAGTAGAATGTAGTCAGTTCTTACAGGCTTTTTTATTGTGTCAATGATTTATCAGAAGCAGTGCTATCCTGATAGATATATTATATTTAGCTGATGTCCCAATTCTGATTATACAGGACTAATAACCCTGTATTATATATCGATCATATATTATTTATTGCCAACTGCCTGTTGTGGTTCTCCACCCATTTTTTTTTTTTTTTTTAAATCAACTGGTGCCAGAAAGTTAAACAGATTTGTAAATTACTTCTATAAAAAAATCTTAATCCTTCCAGTACTTTTTAGGGGCTGTATACTAAAGAGAAATCCAAAAAGAAATGCATTTCCTGTGATGTCATAAGGACAGTGCTCTCTGCTGACCTCTGCTGTCCATTTTAGGAACTGTCCAGAGCAGCAAATGTTTGCTATGGGGATTTTCTCCTGCTCTGGACAGTTCCTAAAATGGACAGCAGAGGTCAGCAGAGAGCACTGTGGTCAGGACATCAGAGGAAATGCATTTCTTTTTTGGATTTCTCTTTAGTATACATCCCCTAAAAAGTACTGGAAGGATAAAGATTTTTTAATAGAAGTGATTTACAAATCTATTTAACTTTCTGGCACCAGTTGATAAAAAAAAAAAAAAAAAAAAAAGTTTTCCACAGGAGTACCCCTTTAAGTAATGTTCACTTGTCCTATATATCTGTGTGCTAATATAGTAGTTTTGGACACCTCTGAATACAATATAGTATCAGTTCATTATTTTAGGAGGTACCCAGGATTAGGAAAACATAGCTGCGTTCTTCTGTGAGCAGTGCCACTCTTGTCCTCAGGTTGTCTGGGGTTTTGCAGCTCAGTGCTATTAAAGGGGTACTCCAGCCCTAAGACATCTTATCCCCAATCCAAAGGATAGGGGATAACATGTCTGACCGCGGGGGTCCCGCCGCTGGGGACCCCCACAATCTTGCATTGAGCTGCACACCGCGCTGCCAGCTCACAAACTGCCGGGTGCCGACCACGGGGCCGGAGTATTATGACGTCATGACTCCGCCCCCGTGTGACGTCACCCCCCCGCTATGCAAGTCTATGGGAGGGGGCGTGTGCGTCTATGGGAGGGGACGTCCGCCACGCCCCCTCCCATAGACTTGCATAGCGGGGGCGGGGCGTGACGTCACACGGGGGCGGAGTCTTGACATCACAATACTCTTATCATGGACTAACCCTTTAAAGGGGTATTCCAGGAAAAAATATTTTTTTAAATATATCAACTGGCTCAAGAAAGTTAAACAGATTTGTAAATTACTTGTATTAAAAAATCTTAATCCTTTCAGTACTTATGAGCTTCTGAAGTCAAGGTTGTTCTTTTTTGTCTAAGTGCTCTCTGATGACACGTGTCTCGGGAACCGCCCAGTTTAGAAGCAAATCCCCATAGCAAACATCTTCTAAACTGGAAGGTTCCTGAGACAGGTGTCATCAGAGAGCACTTAAACAGAAAAGAACAACCTTAACTTCAGAAGCTTATAAGTACTGAAATGATTAAGATTTTTTAATAGAAGTAATTTACAAATCTGTTTAACTTTCTGGAGCCAGTTGATATATATATATATAAAGTTTTTTTTTCCTGGATAACCCCTTTAAGGATACACTGGCTATATGCATTATTATTGAGTGGTTAACAATAAATCACATCTGTGCAATCTTGACCTTGTGGCCTTCCTTACGTAGGTCTTATAATGATATGGAGGACAGTATGATGCTTAAAGAACAATTATGTTATGGGGTTAAATTCTTCTTTTGGGTGTTGCCTTTTTTTGAAAAACATAACTAGAGGATCTTGTGCTGCGATGGGAGCGGTGATACTAGTGACTCAGCGTTCGGCCGCGACACAGAAACCCGGGTCATGAATTATGAATCTGGAAGCTCAATGTCATCCGTATTTCCTATTACTTACAAATATCATGAGAAAGTGGTCAGATTAAACCCAAACTAAAGGGGAGATTTATCAAAACCGGTGTAGAGGAAGAGGGAGCAATTGGCAACCAATCAGATCGCTTCTTTAATTTGTAAAAAAAAAACACCTGTGAAAAATAAAAGAAGAAACTGGGCAACTGCGCCATTCTTTGTTTACACAGGTTTTGATAAATCTCCCCCTTAGAACTTATCATAACTTCATCATATGGGGGTACAATGGGCAGGTGAAATTAGGCAAGCAGAAAGGTGACACTCTGTAACCCCCCCCCCCCCCCTTCCCCAAAGAAAAAAAAGTGGTGCAAAAAAGGGTAGTATTTAAAAAATGGTCCTTAATTCTCATACAGATTCATTTTACAACCCAACAGGTAAAATTAAAGGGGTACTCCGGTGGAAAACTTTTTTTTTTTTTAAATCAACTAGTGCCAGAAAGTTAAGCAGATTTGTAAATTACTTCTATAAAAAAAATCTTAATCCTTCCAATACTTATCAGCTGCTAAATACTACAGAGGAAATTATTTTCTTTTTGGAACACAGTGCTCTCTGCTGACATCACGAGCACAGTGCTCTCTGCTGACATCTCTGTCCATTTTAGGAACTGTCCAGAGCAGCATATGTTTGCTATGAGGATTTTCTCCTACTCTGGACTTGAAATCCAGTTCTTAAAATGGACAGAGGTGTCAGCAGAGAGCACTGTGTTCCAAAAAGAAAAGAATTTCCTCTGTAGTATTTAGCAACTAATAAGTACTGGAAGTATTAAGATTTTTTTTTAATAGAAGTAATTTACAAATCTATTTAACTTTCTGGCACCAGTTGATTTAAAGGGGTACTACCGTGCTGACAACTTGTCGCCTATCTAAAGGATAGAGGATAAGTTGCCTGATCGCGCGGGGTCCCGCCGCTGGGGACCCCCACAATCTTGCACGCAGCACCCCGCACTCATCAGGCCCTGGAGCGAACATCCGCTCCGGGTCTGATGACTGGGCCGGAGTATCGTGACATCACGGCTCCGCCCCTGTGTGACATCACACTCCGCCCCCTCAATGCAAGTCTATGACAGGGGCGAGACAGCTGCCTCGCCCCCTGCCATAGACTTACATTGAGGGGGCGGAGCGTGACGTCACACAGAGGCGGAGCCGTGACGTCATTATACTCCGGCCCCTTGATCGGCAGTCATCAGATGTTCGCTCCGGGGCCTGATGAGAGCGGGGTGCTGCGTGCAAGATCGTGGGGGTCCCCAGCGGCGGGACCCAGCGCCATCAGGCAACTCATCCCCTATCCTTTAGATAGGGGATAAGTTGTCAGCACGGTAGTACCCCTTTAAAAAAAAAATAAGTTTTCCACCGGACACATTTTGGTGTATATTGTGGACAGTAAATTACTAAAATACTGTACATCCAAAATTAAAATAGTCTTTTTTTGGCTTTAGCTTACTCTGAACTGAAAAAACTGCTACAAATATAGCTAAAAAAATAAAAAATCATGAAAATGATGTCCAAAAAATAAAATAAAAAAAAGGCTAAAATGTGTAGCAACATAATTTACTTGCGGATTTTCCTCTGGAATTCCACAGCGGAAAGTCTGCAAGCGGAATTACAGCTGTAGGTGACCTGCAGCTGATTATTTCTGTGTGATCGGACTGTAAGGGACCATTCACACTACAGAATCTCTGACCTGTGCCTTTGTTAGCGGGGGAAGAGGTCAGCTACAAAGAACATCTCTCTCTGGAGGACCCAACATGTCCATGCATTACACAACAGCCAATTAATATCAATGAGAACAGTGTAATGCTTTGTTTTACCTGTGGTGGCACTGGAGGGGAGTTGAACACTTGCTGCCAGGATCCAAGAGAGATTGCAGTGAATTATTGGTCATCCTATTACCAATTCCATTCATAGTGACCCAAGTGCTATTAAAGGGGTACTCCGCTGCTCAGCGTTTGGAACAAACTGTTCTGAACGCTGGAGCCGGCATCGGGTGCTCGTGATGTCATAGCCCTGACACCCTCATGACGTCACTCCCCGTTCCCTCAATGCAAGTCTATGGAAGGGGGTGTGGCGGCCGTCACGCCCCCTTCCATAGACTTGCATTGAGGGGGCGGGGCGTGACATCGTGAGGGTGTCGGGTCTATGACATCACGAGCACCCGATGCCGGCTCCAGCGTTCGGAACAGTTTGTTCCAAACGCTGAGCAGCGGAGTTCCCCTTTAATACCTCCCTTGGTGCCCTACATATTAATAGTACTTCATTTTTGTGTCCCACCTAGGTAAAGAGCCACCCTTACCATAAAAGTGCTGTCTTTGCTTTCACTTGTTACTCATACCCCTCTGTGCCCTCATGTATTAATATTATTGTGGTGACCCAGTACAGAATCACGTGTTCTTCTGTACTCCTGCCCATCCTGCGTGGCAGATGCTGCTTCATTGTCTGTCTTGGGCCCACTTTCCTCAGAACTTTCTATAATTCACTATATAATGCAATGTTATACAAGGGTTAATATATGACTATTTTCTATGCACTTGTTAGGGGAGTATGCAGAGGTGAACCAGGTGACTTATCCAGCCAATGGGATCTCTCTAAATTCCTCCCATATATAGTGAGGTCAAAGTTCAGTTCGCTCTCTTGCTCTCTTGCTGTGGTACAGTTTGGTGAAGCGTGAAGTCTGAGAGGGGATCCTGAAGGAGGTCTGAGCCCTAGTCCAGCAACCGCACATCTACTACAAGTTAACCCCAGTACCCAGGTGAAAGTCAAAGCCTTGCAGTAAGCACTAAGTCCGGGAAATTTAATACAAGTCAAGTCCAGCAAGTTAGTCAAGCTCAAGTCACTAAAGTCTAGTGTGGGCTGCATACAAGTCAAGTCAATTATATACAGCACAATCAACTATGAGTCCCAGCAAGCAGATAAGCTTCCCAAAGTTCACCCAGCATCTCCTTCACGCTAATCTGAGCTGTAACGGATTGTACCATCTTTCCAACCTCAGTAAAGCAAATCATTTATCCGTAACCTTGCAGCGGAGTGATTATTTGCCCCGTGATTGGCACAGCAGAAGCTGGTCTACCTCGGGCGGTGTATAGGTCAACCATGCCCTGGCGTCACAAAACGATTAATTACACATTACCTTCACCGACACCACATTATCACCTTAGTGCCCCTATACATTTATAATGTCGCCCCTGTGCCCCCACACATTTATGACCCCCCCGTGCCCCCAATATTTAGAGACCACCCTTTATGTCCCCACACATTTATAGCTTCCTCTTTGCACAAATGAACCATGCAAAATGCGGATTGGCTGTATCCTCTTTATAATGGATGTTTCCCGGTGCAGGCAGCATGATGTTGTAATACAGGGCCTGTGCCGGGATGCTGACGTCCTTGGCCGTCATGACCTCTTGCAATCCTAAAACAGTCTGCAGCAGGAAAAAATGACAGATCAATTTGATGATAGCTCTGTGCTGTGTCCTGAGATTCAAATACTGTTGAAACTTATACTGTATTTTTCGCCATATAAGACGCTCCGGCATATAAGACGCACCCAATTTTAAAGGATGAAAATCTAGAAAAAAAAGATTCAGAACCTTCAACCTGCGGACCTCCAGATGTTACAAAACTACAACTCCCAGCATGCCCGGACAGCCGTTGGCTGTCCGGGCATGCTGGGAGTTGTAGTTTTGCAACATCTGGAGGTCCGCAGGTTGAAGACCACTGGTATAAGAGGTTATACTCACGTGTCCCCGCCACTCCGGATCAGTGCGTCTTATACGGCGAAAAATACGGTATTGCTCTGAGCAATTTAAAGGGGTACTCCGCCCCTGGCATCTTATCCCCTATCCAAAGGATAGGGGATAAGATGTTAGATCGCCGCGGTTCCGCTGCTGGGGACCCCGGGGATCGCTGCTGCAGCACCCCGCTATCATTACTGTGCAGAGCGAGTTCGCTCTGTGCGTAATGACGGGCGATACAGGGGCCGGAGCAGCGCGACGTCATGGCTCCGCCCCTCATGACATCACGACCACCACGCCCCCTCCCATAGACTTGTATTGACGGGGGCGGACCGTGACATCACGAGGGGCGGAGCCGTGACGTATCAATGCTCCGGCCCCTGTATCGCCCGTCATTACCTGCAGAGCGATCTCGCTCTGCGCAGTAATGATAGCGGGGTGCTGCAGCAGCGATCCCCGGGGTCCCCAGCAGCGGGACCGCGGCGATCTAACATCTCATCCCCTATCCTTTGGATAGGGGATAAGATGTCTCGGGGCGGAGTACCCCTTTAAGAGAGAGAGAGAGGGAAATAGGACTATTTGGTCCTGGGCACCATAGCAGGACAGACCTCCTAGGACAGTGGGACGGTGCTTAAAAATTTTAAACTGTCCTGCTGGTTCCAGGACGGTTGATTCTGGTTTTTCTGTTAACATATCAATTTATTTTGTTGGTAACTTTGCGCTTTCCACCGTAAGGGTCTATTCACACGTACACAGATTTGATGCGCAGGATTTTCTGCTGCAGATTTCAATGTAAACTAAATGAATGAGCGCCGCTTCTAATCTGCAGCTACAAATCCTGCGCATCAAATCTGCACAGGATCCTGTACGTGTGAATAGATGCTAAAGGAGATCTCCAGCCATAGACACTTATCCCCTGTCTGCAGGATAAGGGATAAGTGTCTGATCACAAGGGGTCCGAATGCTGGGACCCTGGCTCTGCTCCATGTATCTCTATGGGAGAGGCGGAGATGCAGCATTCGTGCAGCATCAGTGAGGTCGACGACACGCGCATTAGACATGCAGAGCCGCGATAATGCAGGGTCCTCGTACGGGAGATTGTGGGGGGTCCCAGCGATTGGACCCCCCGCGATCAGACACTTATCCCCTATCCTACGGATAGGGAATAAGTGTCTATGGCTGCAATACTCCTTTTACTTCCTGACCCATGTGCACCAGCATAGCAGGGGAAGAGGGAGGAAAGAGTAAGAGGAGAGAAGTCATGGCTACCTCCTACCAGAAGAATACACAGTATTTTATGTTTGGCAACAGTGGGGTATAGTGTGTGACCCAGTTATATTCATAAAGTATAGTGAGTGGTAGGGTTACAGTCATGGCAGTAAATGTTGGCACCCCTGAAATTTTTCAAGAAAATGAAGTATTTCTCACAGAAAAGGATTGCAGTAACATATGTTTTGCTGTACACATGTTTATTCCCTTTGTGTGTTTTGGAACTAAACCAAAAAAGGGAGGGAAAAAAGCAAATTGGACATAATGTCACCAAACTCCAAAAATGGGTTGGACAAAATTATTGGCACCCTTTCAAAATTGTGGAAAAATAAGATTGTTTCAAGCATGTGATGTTCCACTAAACTCACTTGGGGCAAGTAACAGGTGTGGGCAATATAAAAATCACACCTGAAAGTGGATAAAAAGGAGAGAAGTTCACTTAGTCTTTGCATTGTGTGTCTGTGTGTGTCACACTAAGCATGGACAACAGAAAGAGGAGAAGAGAACTGTCTGAGGACTTGGGAACCAAAATTGTGGAAAAATATCAACAATCTCAAGGTTACAAGTCCATCTCCAGAGATCTAGATTTGCCTTTGTCCACAGTGCGCAACATTATCAAGAAGTTTACAACCCATGGCACTGTAGACGGAAGAGAAAAATGTATGAAAGGTGTCAACGCAGGACAGTCTGGATGGTGGATAAGCAGCCCCAAACAAGTTCCAAAGATATGTAAGCTGTCCTGCAGGCTCAGGCAGCATTAGTGTCAGCGCAAACTATCCGTTGACATTTAAATGAAATGAAATGTTATGGCAGGAGACCCAGGAGGACCCCACTATGGAGGAGACCCAGGAGGACCCCACTGCTGACACAGAGACAGAAAAAGCAAGACTACATTTTGCCAAAATGAACTTGAGTAACCAAAATCCTTCTGGGAAAACCTCTTGTGGACAGATGAGACCAAGATAGAGCTTTTTGGTAAAGCCCATCATTCTACTGTTTACCGAAAACGGAATGAGGCCTACAAAGAAAAGAACACAGTACCTACAGTGAAATATGGTGGAGGTCAGTGATGTTTTGGGTTGTTTTGCTGCCTCAGGCACTGGGTGTCTTGAATGTGTACAAGGCATCATGAAATCTGAGGATTACCAACGGATTTTGGGTCGCACTGTACAGCCCAGTGTCAGAAAGCTGGGTTTGCGTCCAAGATCTTGGGTCTTCCAGCAGAACAATTACCCCAAACATACGTCAAAAAGCCCTCACAAATGGATGGCAACACAGCCCTGGAGAGTTCTGAAGTGGCAGCAATGAGTCCAGATGTAAATCCCATTGATCACCTGTGGAGAGATCTTAAAATTACTGTTGGGAAAAGGCGCCTTCCAATAAGAGACCTGGAGCAGTTTGTAAAGGAAGAGTGGTCCAACATTCCGGCTGAGAGGTGTAAGGAGCTTATTGATGGTTATAGGAAGCCACTGATTTCAGTTATTTTTTCCAAAGGGTGTGCAACCAAATATTAAGTTAAGGGTGCCAATAATTTTGTCCAGCCCATTTTTGGAGTTTGGTGACATTATGTCCAATTAGCCTTTTTCCTCCCTTTTTTTGGTATAGTTCCATAATGCGCAAAGGTAATAAACATGTGTATAGCAAAACATGTGTTACTGCAAACCTTTTCTGTGAGAAATACTTCATTTTATTGAAAATATTCAGGGGTGCCAACAATTACGGCCATGACTGTATATTTAGGGGTTATAGTGTGTGACAGGGTTATAGTCAGAGAGAGATACTAGCAAACAGAAATAGAAAAAAAATTGTATTAGCTCTGCACCATGGAGGGTGCTTAATAGCAGAAGTGGTCACTTTTCTGGCATTTATCCCTAAAATCGGATAGCATTACAGGAGTATAAATAAATGTATGGCTTCTTTGTTGTAACCCCTTAAAGAATCAGGGTTTTTCCATTTTTGCATTTTCATTTTTTCCTCATCACATTCTAAAAATCATAACTCTTTCAATTTTGCACATAAAATTCCATATGATGGCTTATTTTTTGCGCCACCAATTCTACTTTGCAGTGACATTAGTCATTTTACCAAAAAATCCATGTCGAAACGGAAAAAAAAATAATTGTGCGACAAAATTGAAGAAAAAATGCCATTTTGTAACTTTTGGGGGCTTCCGTTTCGACACAGTAAATTTTTTCGGTAAAAATGACACCTTATCATTATTCTGTAGGTCCATATGATTAAAATGATACCCTACTTATATAGGTTTGATTTTGTCGGACTTCTGGAAAAAATCATAACTACATGCAGGAAAATTTATACGTTAAAAATTGTCATCTTATATAACTATAACTTTTTTATTTTACTGCTTACGGGGCGGTATGAGGGCTCATTTTTTGCGCTGTAATCTGATGTTTTTAGCGGTACCATTTTTGTATTGACCGGACTTTTTGATCGCTTTTTATTAATTTTTTCATGATATAAAAAGTGACCAAAAATACGCAATTTTGGACTTTGGAATTTTTTTTGGCGCGTATGCCATTGACCGTGCGGTTTAATTAATGATATATTTTTATAATTCGGACATTTCCGTACGCGGCGATACCACATATGTTTATTTACACAGTTTTTTTTTTTAATGGGAAAAGGGGGTGATTCAAACTTTTATTAGGGAAGGGGTTAAATGACCTTTATTAACGTTTTCACTTTTTTTTTGCAGTGTTATAGGTCCCATAGGGACCTATAACACTGCACACACTGATCTTTTACACTGATCACTGCAAAGCCATAGCTTTTCATGGATCAGTGTTATAGGTGGTCCATTGCTCAAGCCTGTATCTCAGACTTGGAGCAATCAAACGCCGATGGGACGGGATGGAGACAGGTGAGGGGACCTCCGCTCGCGTCCTAGCTGATCAGGACATCGCGATTTTATCGTGATAGTCCCGATCAGCCCGACTGAGCTGCCGGGAAGCTTTTACTTTCATTTTAGTTGCAGCAATCAACTTTGATCGCCGCGTCTAAAGGATTAATAGCAGGCGGCACAACAATTGGTGCTGCACGCTTTTAGCCCAGGGTCCCGTTATCATTAGCTGCCGGGACCGACCCGGTATGACGCAGGGTCACATTTTAAATACCGTGACCGGGCGTAGGGCATACAGGTACGCCCTACGTCCTTAAGAGGTTAAAATGATCAGAGATGAGAAAAACATGCTGAATTCCTTAAAGGAATACCCCGCTGCTCAGCGTTTGGAACAAACTGTTCCGAACGCTGGAGCCAGCGCCGGGAGCTCGGGACGTCATAGCCCCACCCCCTCATGGCGTCACGCTCCACCTCCACTCCCCATAGATTTGCATTGAGGGGGTGGGACGTGAAGTCATGAGGGGGGCATGGCTATGACGTCACAAGCTCCCAGCACCAGCTCCAGCATTCGGAACAGTTTGTTCCAAACACTGAGCAGCGGAGTATCCCTTTAACTCCTCTCCAGAGGTTGTGGGTGGTATTGCAGCTTAGTCCCATTCACTTTAAATAAACAAAGCTACAATACCAGATACAACACATGGACAGGTGTAGCTCTATTAGCCATGTTTTTCTAATCACGGTACCTGTTGCTATTCATGATGGAAAATTCCAACTGACACTGTTCACAGGGATCCCTCTGGATGCTAGGGCGTTCTTTGGCTGACGCTGTTCAGAGGAAACTCTCTGACTGACTCTGTTTATGGGGTCACTCTTTGGCTGACGCTGTTCAGAGGAAACTCTCTGACTGACTCGGTTTATGGGGGCACTCTTTGGCTGACGCTGTTCAGAGGAAACTCTCTGACTGACTCTGTTTATGGGGGCACTCTTTGGCTGACGCTGTTCAGAGGAAACTCTCTGACTGACTCTGTTTATGGGGGCACTCTTTGGCTAATGCTGTTTAGAGGAAACCCTCTGACTGACACTGTTTATGGGGGCACTCTCTGGCTAATGCTGTTCAGAGGAAACCCTCTGGGTTTATGGGGGAACTCTATGGCTGACGCTGTTCAGAGGAAAACCCACTGGCTTACACTCTCTACTGATCTACACAACAATAACAACAACAACAACTAACACTATCTCTTGTAATGACTGACACAGATGCTTCCTTGTTGGTTTTAACTTTCTTTAATCATCTTTCGGCCATTTGCTGCTGCATAACATAAAACGCCACACAGTAACTTCAGGATGCTAATAAAAAAATAAATTATACAAAATCTTTATTACATAGTATCTAAAGTGCTCGCACTGACCGGCAATGCTGCATCACTTTGGTTATCAGTTTAGCAAACATGCTTACGTCATATCATTGTTATAAATACATCGCAATATAATATATGTAACACACACATCTACCACTAGATGTCACCCTCACACTGTATTCTATGTGGCGGAGCATCTATAACACTCACAGTGGCCATAGGGTGTCAGTAACGTGGAGTAACAGGTAGCTCTTAAATAAATAAATACATCAAATCGGTAACAGTCGTATACAACATCTTCTACGACGATTCTGCTGCAATACTCTCATTGGCCAGGAATGGCAGTATAGATTACAAGACCTCACCGGACATAATACTTTTGCTTCAAGGTAGAAATGACTACGTTTGAGGTAGTGAACTCAGCCACTTAAATGTAGGAGCCCGAAACAACGTAGCGGTTCATTCCTTTAGGTCTTCGGAAATAGTGTAATGCCTGTAAAGTGAATTCGAGAGTCAGAGATGGTGTGTCTCATATGGGATCTCATGATGGTGTCAATGTTATAGTTATCATAGTAAAGCATAGACAAATGTATATCGAAAATCTTGGCCAAAGATGATTATTTGGGATCGTTCGTGATACTAATAGCGATGAAGCCAGTGTTGGGGGGAGGAGGGATGGGTAACATAGTATAGTGAGGGCTCGGGCTGCCCTATCCTGTTGTGTGCAATGCCATTGTCTTCTGGTTTCTTAAAGGGGTACTCCAGTGCTTAGACATCTTATCCCTTATCCAAAGGATAGGGGATAAGATGCCTGATCGCGGGAGTCCCGCCGCTGGGGACCGCTGTGATCTTGCATGCGGCACCCCGTTTGTAATCAGTCCACGTCTACTACAGGGCAGGCGGCGTGTGACGTCACGCCCCCGCCCCCGTGTGATGTCACGCTCCGCCCCTCAATGCAAGCCTACGGGAGGGGGCGTGATAGCTGAGGGGTGGAGCGTGACATCACACGGGGGCGGGGGCGTGACGTCATACGCCGCCCGCCCTGTGGTTGACGGTAATCAGTCCCGGAGCAAACACGCTCCAGGGACTGATTACAAACGGGGTGCCGCGTGCAAGATCACGGGGGTCCCCAGCGGCGGGACACCTGCGAATCAGGCATCTTATCCCCTATCCTTCGAATAGGGGATAAGATGTCTAAGCACCGGAGAACCCCTTTAAAAAAATGGAGATGTAATAAAGGTACCTTCAACAGCTGACGGCCAAACAAGCTTGTTTACATATGTACGCCTTCATATGTACTCACAGCTCACCCAAGCGTGCATGTGTTGTCAGTATAGAGAGTGGTAAGATTAAAGGGGTACACTGGTGGAAATTTTTTTTTTAAATCAACTGGTGCCAGAAAGTTAATCAGATTTGTAAATGACTTCTATTAAAAAAATCTTTACCCTTCCAGTACTTTTTAGCAGCTGTATGCTACAGAGGAAATTCTTTTCTTTTTAAATTTCTTTTTTGTCTTGCCCACAGTGCTCTCTGCTGACACCTGATGCCCTTATCAGGAACTGTCAAGAGCAGGAGAGAATCCCCTTAGCAAACCTATGCTGCTCTGAACAGTTCCTGACACGGACAGAGGTGTCAGCAGAGAGCACTGTGGACAAGACAAAAAAGAAATTCAAAAAGAAAAGAATTTCCTCTGTAGCATACAGCTGCTAAAAAGTACTGGAAGGGTAAAGATTTTTTTTAATATAAGTCATTTACAAAGCTGTTTAACTTTCTGGCATCAGTTCATTTAAAAAAAAAAGTTTTCCACCGGAGTATCCCTTTAAATGGGCGCGCTCATTAAATTTTTTTTTGCTATTGCACTCCTTATGGTAAATAAAAAATCTTTCTAATGTACTTTGTTTAGAAAAATAAGTTTTCCATGTTTTATTTGTGTTTAAAAAAGCTGCCACTAGGTGTCTCCCAGAGCACATTCCCCCCATCTCTTGCCCAGACTTTGGACTCCTGCTGGCCTGGCAGAAGTCCGAAATCAAGAAATGCAGTCTGAAGTGCTGAGGGGTGTGTGTGCAGCCTTAGCCAACCATAGCTCATCTCACACTGAACTGCTCTGGGCTGTGTGTAGCAGAGTGAGGGAGGAAGTTCTCCCCTGTATGGCTTCAGATGATGTCACGCCTGCTGGGGAACGCCCCTTCCCAATCTGTGAATCTGAGCCTGAGCAGAAAACTAAAAAATAATAAAAATAAAGGCAGGAGGTGGTTTATCATGATGGGGGCAGTGACCTGGAGGATTATAACATTTAACAGGATCATGACAGGTACTCTTTAACTCTATGGATAACAAAAGGATCAGATCTTACAATTTAACATGGCCGATCTGTCGAAGACATCAGGAAGCCTTCATACACATTAGAGGAACAATTTGGGCTTCAAAACGGACTGCAGGATCGATTTGATGCTGAAGGGGCCCACCACATCAAGGACAATAAACAAGTAGTTTATTCACAGACATGCAACGCGTTTCACTGCGCATGCGCAGTGAAACGTGTTGCATGTCTGTGAATAAACAATGTTTTTATTGTCCTTGATGTGGTGGGCCCCTTAAGTGCCGAATTGAACCTGCAGTCCATTTGGAAGTCCAAACTGTTCCTCTATTATCCAGCAGCGGGAAGGGTGCAGATGGGATCGTATCTTCCCTCAAAACGCTCATTTCATTGTTGTGTATGATGTTACACAACCGTCTGAGGTAAGTGGCCTCTATCCATTTCCGCTCCACTACTTTGGTGTTTTTACACTTTGTCTCTTTTTCTAGACTTCATAGACATTAGATAGTCAGCTGGCTCTGCCGAAATCTGTTGGTTTAGCTGACTGTTTTCAAATATGATCACCCCAAGAGGGGGAGTCAAAGTAGGCTAAGGGGGAATTAGTTGCCATACAGTGAAATGAGATGGGCATTATGTCTTAAAGGGGTACTCTGGTGGAAAACATTATTATTTTGTTTTTTTAATCAACTGGTGCCAGAAAGTTTAACAGATGTGTATATTACTTCAATTTAAAAATCTTAATCCTTCCAGTACTTATCAGCTGCTGTATACTACAGAGGAAGTTCTTTTCTAGTTGAATTTCCTTTCTGTCTGACCACAGTGCTCTCTGCTGACACCTCTGTCCGTGTCAGGAACTGTCCAGAGCAGGAACGAATCTCTATAGCAAACCTATCCTGCTCTTGACAGTTCCTGACAGGGAAAGAGGTGTCAGCAGAGAGCACTGTGGTCAGACAGAAAATACATTTCTAGAGCATATAGCAGCTGATAAGTACTGGGAGGATTTAGATTTCAATTTACAAATCTGTTTAACTTTCTGGCACCAGTTGATTTAAAAAAAAAAAAAAATTCCACCGAAATACCCCTTTAAGATGGTCCTTATTAAGACCTGCTACTTAACCTAGCGCTATTTGCTATTTGCATAAGACCCCAAGGACCTTTTGAGGGCTGGAAATATCTGTCTAATTATTTTGTTTGCTGTGCTTGTCTAATATTTCTTAGGTAAGTTGCAGAGAAGGACTTACCAATAACGTTCCTCCAAATAAAAGGAAAGTGCCAACGCCAACAGCCAGGGAGATGACAATGATTTTCCAAGGGGCCAGAAAATTGGTGGAACCATTGGTGGTGGCAACTGAAAGAAGATACAAGGTATATATTAGCTCACACTCACTTATTTTCCTTCTAAATTTAATGCATTTGTCTAATATATTTTCATTTACCTGAACTCTGGTGCTGGGTGCTTGGGTTATTGGTGAAGGTGGCAGAAGGAGTCATTTGGGAAGAAGAACCAGAATTGGTTGCTGCTGCTGAAGAGGACTTGGGACCAGTAGTGGACACTGTGTTTGTACCAGAGAAAGGATTGGTGAAAGATGAAGATGTTGTAGAAGATATTGGGTTGCTAGGAGAATTGGATGTAGTAGATACTGTGTGTGTACCAGAGCCGGGATTGGTGGAAGATGAAGAAGTTGTAGAAGATGTTGAGTTGCTGGGAGAATTGGATGTAGTAGACACTGTGTGTGTACCAGAGCCGGGATTGGTGGAAGATGAAGAAGCTGTAGAAGATGTTGGGTTGCTGGGAGGACTGGATGTAGTGGACACAGTGTGTGTACCAGAGCCGGGATTGGTGGAAGATGAAGAAGTTGTAGAAGATGTTGAGTTGCTGGGAGAATTGGATGTAGTAGACACTGTGTGTGTACCAGAGTCCAGATTGGTGGAAGATGAAGAAGCTGTAGAAGATGTTGGGTTGCTGGGAGGACTGGATGTAGTGGACACAGTGTGTGCACCAGAGTCGGGATTGGTGGAAGATGAAGCTGTAGAAGATGTTGGGTTGCTGGGAGAACTGGATGAGCTGCTGCTTGGTACCACTGAACTACTTGTAAGGTTAATTGTGGTTCTTTGCGTTGAAGTTGTTGATGAAGGTGTTGTGTTCATTGGAACATTGTGACTATTGGTAATGTCCCTGTGTGACGCTGTCGTGCTACTTTCTGAAGTTGAGTGGACACTGGAAGATTCACTAACAGAAATCATTGTAATATTGGGTGTTGATGTTGTTGACATAGAAGATGACACTGATTTAGTCATGTCAACTGAGGAACTACTGGTGATAGTAGGTCCACTGAAAGCTGTAACTGTGCTACTGGTTGATACTGGTTGGATACTTGTTCCATTATTAAATGAGGTCACTTTATTGGTGGCTCTTGGTGTCGATTGCATAGAACTTCCTGAGCCCAATGATGTTGTACTAGCAGTATCAATTGAAGGCGTCACACTGGTACTGTTTTTCAATGGCATGATATTGGAGGAATCAGAAGGGGAGGTTTCGTTAATCAGAGTAATAGGTGAGTTGGTAGTGGCATCGGAAGACATGCTAAGGTCACCTGTGACCTTACCGAAAAAAGTCATAGTTGGACTTGTGGTTATTGTAGATAGAATAGGAGATGAAGCTGTACCTGTATACATATTACTTGAATGTCTTTCTGTACTTCTTGTGGTGACACCAGATGTTGTTAGGTCTGAACCAGTCACTGTGTCATTCACAACTGCCTGGTTGGTAATACCACTTTCAGAAGTTGTTAGCGTGACGTTGTTCAGAGTTATTGGATTACCGCCATCATTACCAGGAGATGTGCTGAAGCTCCTGGTATTGGGAGATGATGAACCTAAAGATGTTGCTGAATTGCGCATAGTAGTATGAGGGTCTGTGCTATTGCTGCTAGGAATTGCTGTTGTGCCATTACTTCTAGGTGATTGGCTCTCACTGCTGGAAGAGGTCATCATAATGTCTTTGGTTGAAGCCAATGTACTTGTTTGTGTGATTGTTTCAACTTTAGAACCCTGTGGGAAACTACTAGAAGAGTCCATTGTGCTATGAGTAGGTATCATACTTGGTGCTGCTGTAACAGAGGTTGAACCCAGTTGAGAAGTGTGTGATATTGGTGGGACATTGGTTGATATCTGGGCACTGGTGGTAGTATCTGAATAATTCACTTTGTTACTAAGTGTTGATGTAGTTTTGTCACTGTTTGATGGTGGATGATTACTAGTTGATGTTTGTTTTATATTTGTTACACCATTGGTCACGATACTGCTTGACAAAGCTGATGTGCTTAAATATACACCGGTATTGTTCATAGTATGAGGGTCGATGCTACTGCTGCTAGGAATTGCTGTTGTGCTATTTCTTATTGGGGATTGGCTCTCATTGCTGGTAGAAGTCACAATGATATCTTTGGTTGAAGCCAATGCACTTGTTTGTGTGACTGTTCCAACTTGAGAACCTTGTGGGAAACTACTAAAAGAGTCAATTGGTCTTTCAGTAGATATCATACTTGGTGCTGCTGTTGTAACAGAGGTTGAACGCAGTTGGGATGTATTTGACACTGTTTTGACATTGGTTGATATTAGAGGAAAACTGGGTGTTGTAGTCTGAACATTGGGTGTTGTAGTCTGAACACTGGGTGTTGTAGTATCTGAATAATTCACTTTGTTACTAAGTGTTGATGTAGTTTTGTCACTGTTTGGTGGTGGTTGATTACTTGTTGATGTTGGTTTTATATTTGTGGCACCATTGGAAGAGTTGGTCAGGATACTGCTTGATGAAGCTGATGTGCTTAAATATACACCGGTACTGTTCATAGTATGAGGGTCCGTGCTACTGCTGCCAGGAATGACTGTTGTATTACTACTCTTTGGTGATTGGCTCTCATTGCTGGAAGAGGTCATCATAATGTCTTTGGTTGAAGCCAATGTATTTGTTTGTGTGACTGTTCCAACTTTAGAACCTTGTGTGAAACTAATAGAAGAGTCCATTGTGCTATAAGTAGGTATCATACTTGGTGCTGCTGTAACAGAGGTTGATCCCAGTTGGGAAGTGTTTGACATCGGTGGGACATTGGTTGATATCAGAGGAATACTGGGTGCTGTAGTCTGGGCACTGGTGGTAGTTTCTGAATCATTCACCTTATTACTAAATGATGATACAGTTCTGTCACTGTTTGGTGGTGGTTGATTACTTGTTGATGTTGGTTTTATATTTGTGACACCATTGGAGGAGCTGGTCAGGATACTGCTTGATGAAGCTGATGTGCTTAAATATACACCAGTACTGTTCATAGTCTGAGGGTCCGTGCTACTGCTACTAGGAATTGCTGTTGTGTTACTACTCTTTGGTGATTGGCTCTCATTGCTGGAAGAAGTCATCATAATGTCTTTGGTTGAAACTAATTCTCTTGTTTGTGTGACTGTTCCAACTTTTGAACCTTGTGTGAAACTACTAGAAGAGTCCACTGTGCTTTCAGTAGGTATCATACTAGGTGCTGCTGTAACAGAGGTTGATCCCAGTTGGGAAGTGTTTGACATCGGTGGGACATTGGTTGATATCAGAGAAACACTGGGTGCCGTAGTCTGGGTTGGGACATTGGTTGATATCTTTGCACTGGTGGTAGTATCTGAATTATTCACCTTGTTACTAAGTGTTGATGTAGTTCTGTCACTGTTTGGTGGTGGTTGACTACTAGTTGATGTTGGTTTTATATTTGTAACACCATTGTAAGAGGTGGTCAGGATACTGCTTGATGAAGCTAATGTGCTTAAATATACATCGGTACCGTTCATAGTATGAGGGTCCGTGCCAGGAATGACTGTTGTGAAAATACTCTTTGGTGATTGGCTCTCATTACTGGAAGAAGTCATCATAATGTCTTTGGTTGAAACTAATTCACTTGTTTGTGTGACTGTTCCAACTTTAGAACCTTGTGTGAAACTGCTAGAAGAGTCCATTGTGCTTTGAGTAGGTCTCATACTTGGTGCTGCTGTAACAAAGGTTGATTCCAGTTGGGAAGTGTTTGACATCGGTGGGACATTGGTTGATATCAGAGGAACACTGGGTGCCGTAGTCTGGGCACTGGTGGTAGTTTCTGAATTATTTACTTTGTTACTAAGGGCTGATGTAGTTCGGTCACTGCTTGATGATAATTGACTAGTTGATGTTGGTTTTACATTTGTAACACCATTGGAAGAGTTGTTCAGGATACTGCTAGTCAAAGCTGATATGCTTAAATATACACCAGTACTGTTCATAGGAGGGCTCCTGGTAACTGTACTAATATTTGTGTTGGTGTCTGATTCTGCTTGAGTACTGGTTGTTCCTACTTGAGTGGAAGTCTTTATCCCAGTAGATGATGTTGTTGTACTTGGATCTGTGTCAATGCCATTAGTTGATATTGGGGAAGGTGGTAATGTAGCAGAAGACATAGTTGTAGTATTATTTACTAATGGTTGAATTGTTGATGGTGGAAGTACACTAATGCCATTGCGGATCACTGATGTAGTTGAGATTTCATTTGTTACTGACATAAAAGCAGTTGATGTAGACTGGCTATTGGTATTTAGTGTTGGTGGTATACCCGAAGAAATAGTGGTTACCATATCTGATGTTGGTTCATTTTTGGTTACAGTTGTTTGGATACTTGTATGGTAGGATGCATTTATCACGTTACTCTGGGTTGATGACAAGGCATTGTAAGGTGTGCTGTTATATGATGTAGACTTGGTGCTCAAATCACCATTTGTGGACATTGTACTTGTAAGCATCGCAGAGAAGGTTCTGGAAGATGTGCTAGCACTTGTGGTGGGATTTACAGCTGCAGTTTTGGGTTCTTGAGATGATCTGGTGCTGGGTGATAGGTTAAGAGTTGGTGTTATAGAAGGTGCTCCTGTATACAGTGTCCCATCTGGTTGACTATTACTTTCTGTTGATAATGGTGTAGAGCTGTTCTCTTCTGGTCCTATGGTGGGGAGAGTCCTTAAATATGTGGAATCCTCTGCTTGACTACTGGTTTTATTAGTGGAGAGAATACTTATATACGTGGTCTCTTTTGGCTGACCACTGGTTTCATCACTGGGAAGTGTACTTATGAATGGGGTCTCTTCTGGAATATTACTGGTTTCAAAATAGGTAACAAGAGTTGTATACAGGGTATCTTCTGTGTGGGAATAGTCTGTTGTTGCATCTTGTGGTTGACCGCTGGTTGGGAGAAGATCTGGAGATTCTGTTGTACTGGAAAATATGTTTATTATTGGGTTGAGAACAGGATCAAGCAATCCGGCTTCAGTATTCTGTCCTGTGGAAAGGGACATAGTGTAAGAACCCTCCGTGTGAAGATAATACAGGTCTTATCCATTTATACAAACCATGAAACGCATATGAAAAACTGTTGTAAAAGGCAATAAATGAAATAAATAAATAAAGAAAGACAGGTTTTCCTCTATTTCTAGTAACACATTTTGTCTATTGCCTGTGTCTGGTAGTGTAGTCAGTCCCATTTAAGTTACTTTAGGAGGACTGACTTTATCACAGCCATTGGCAAGATTGGCGCCTATTTCTTGGAAATAGAATTGGACAATCCTTTGTTTGTTATAAGAGATCACTAAAAATAAGACAATGAAAGGGCACCTTGCTGATAGGAACCCTAGTGATCAGTGATCTGTGGTGGAACCAGGTAAGTCATCAATCCCCCTACAGCCCCACCACAGGGGAAATGAAGCATTACAAGGCAGCCATTGAATTCATTCAACTGCCCGGTAAAACACTCACATACGATCCATTCCAGGTAAGAGATGTGTCTGTAGATGTTTTCAAGTCTGGTTAATAGCTGAGGATTCTGAACATGGATTGTCTCAATAATGTAGAATTCGAGTTGAAAAAATTGGCTTTCTAGACCTGACAAAAGTTTATTTAGCCCCTATCCACAGGATAGAGGATACGTAACTGATCGTGGAGGGTCCGACCGCTGGACCTCCCGCGATCTCCAGGATGGGACCTTGGCTCTCCCAGTGAGGAGCGCGTGTCCTCTACCGGTAGATGCCACGAGCTCCATTCATTTCTATGGGAGCTCCAATGATGCCTGAGAGCTGTGCTCGGTTCTTTTTGGCGCTCCCATAGAAATGAATGGTGTGTGTGCCGGCTGCAGCACCTACTCCTCACTGAGGTCCCATCCCGGTAATTGCTGGGGGTCCGGGCGCTGGATCCTGTGGATAGGGGATAAGTTAATTTTGGCGAAGTTCTCCTTTAAAGGGTAGCTCCCACCATCACTTTTTTTTTCTGTCTCTGCCTATTACCCATCTATCCCTAACCCCCTCCCTGCCTTTAATTTTTCTTTTTACATATTAAAAATGCTTTTTTGTCTGCCTAGTAGCGTGCTCACTACCAGGCAGACTTCCCCAGCAGGCACCACGTCACTGATGCCTGCTGGGGCCGACACTTCCGCCCGTAGTTCACCTATACAGGGAGTCTCCAGCTGTTTCCCCACTGCAACTCCCAGCTTGCCATGACATCTATTGGCTGTCCGGGCATGCTGGGAGTTGTAGTGGGGAAACAACTGGAGGCACCCTGTATAGGTGAACACCGGAGCACATACCGCTCCCCGCCGCGCAGCCCGCAACAGTTTCCATGCAACACTAATGTGGCACAACAGTTGCGCAGGCTCTTGAACTGTGTCATACACCGACATACAGCTAAAACCATGCGGTAAGAGCTTGAATTTCAATGAACTCTGAACTCTGACCTTGTCAATGAACTCTGACCTTGTCCATGAAGATAAATAAAAAAATAAAAATAGAATAAAAATGGCAGAATAGTTATTTAATGTTCTTCTATCTTCGCAAAGATTGGAAACAAAAAGTTGGCTATTACCTAAGGCAGTGGTCTCAAACTGTGGCCCTCCAGATGTTGCAAAACTTCAACTCCCAGCATGCTGGGAGTTGAAGTTTTGTAACATCTGGAGGGCCACAGTTTGAGACCACTGACCTAAGGTGATACCAGTAAAAACTACAAGCCATCCCATGACACCCTGACCTCATGCAGCTATGTCAGCAGGAAAATCCAAATGTTACAGGTCTAAGACATAATAAAAATAATACTAATAATAATAAAATAATATAAAAATAAAATTAAAAAAAGGTTTTCAAAAAAGAGCAACGCTTCAACACTCATGTACTCTTTCCGCTTAAACCATTGGCTTAGTATCCTAATGCTATACCACAATTATGAATGTTAGGCTGAGCTGAATGTTCATGTTCATCGGGAGAGAGATAGCACCTATAGATGACAACCATACATGATGTATGGGCACCTTTAATTCTGTAAGCAAAAGAATCTCATGTCACACCTATCGCATACGCAGAGTATTTTACTCTGCAATAAATCTGCCTGGCAGCGGGAAATATGCGCCACGTTTAGAATAGGCACACAGGACATCCCTCCAAACCTTACTGCACACACAGGGCAGCAGTGGGATGTCCTGTGTGCCTATTCATAGCAAAATGTGCTGCGTACTTCCCGCTGCCCAGCAGATTTATTGCAGAGTAAAATACTCTGCGTATGCGCTATGTGTGACCCTACCCTGAGTCAACATAGCCACATGAAAAGTCTGTCCAGTCAGCAGGTCAGTGGTACATGCTTCTCCTCACAAACAGGCCTTATTCAAACCCTTATCCAAGATCAATAACACATTCTAGACATTCTAACATGAGGTCAATGCCTTAAGGTATTGTCAATAACTGTTGGCTGTATGTTCATTTGGCAAACAGTTACCTCTCCCGATCTCTACATAAATGTTCGACAGGACTGAACATTGAAATTTTTCTATGGGGAGGGGTGAACCACAGCCCGACTACTCTGTTACTTGCTTGTCCCTCATAGAACATTAGGATTTAGCAGAAAAAACTCCAACATCATCTGTGGGTGGAAAGCTGGGAGTTCGGATGGCTGTGGAATAAGGTGAATGGGCTACTATAGTCTTACCCTCACATAGGTTTAATGTTGGCTTCTCACACTCACAGAAGATCAATACTTCATTCTCAACCTCACATAGGATCAGTGCTCTATTCTGACACTACCATAAGGTCAATGCTGGCTTCTCACCCTCACATAGGGTCAGTGCTGACTTCTCACCCTCTTATAAGGTCAGTGCTGGCTTCTCATCCTCATATAAGGTCAATGCTTGCTTCCCACCCTGACATAGGGTCAATGCTGGCTTCCCACCCTGACATAGGGTCAATGTTGGCTTCCCACCCTGACATAGGGTCAATGTTGGCTTCCCACCCTGACATAGGGTCAATGCTGGCTTCCCACCCTGACATAGGGTCAATGTTGGCTTCCCACCCTGACATAGGGTCAATGCTGGCTTCCCACCCTGACATAGGGTCAATGCTGGCTTTTCACCCTCACATAAAGTCAATCTTGGCTTCTTGTCCACAAATAAGGTTAATGCTGGCTTCCCACCCTGACATAGGGTCAATGTTGGCTTCCCACCCTGACATAGGGTCAATGCTGGCTTCCCACCCTGACATAGGGTCAATGCTGGCTTCCCACCCTGACATAGGGTCAATGCTGGCTTCCCACCCTGACATAGGGTCAATGCTGGCTTTTCACCCTCACATAAAGTCAATCTTGGCTTCTTGTCCACAAATAAGGTTAATGCTGGCTATGAGATAGTGAGAATATCACAGTGGTCTCCAAACTGTGGACCTCCAGATGTCACAAAACTACAACTTGCAGCTGCACGGACACCGACCGTCCATTCATCGGTGTTAATGTTGGATGTCATTGCCGGTAGCTCTGTATTCATCCCAATGATATGCCGGGTGGGGACTTACCAGCTATGAGAATGGTGACCAGCAGTGCCAGGGGGGCAGCGTGTAGTCCCGGGTACTCCATGGCAGATCCTGCACTTATTCTATTCTTAATAAAATGATTCTAGATCCCCAGAATACAGTTTTATATGCCGGGATTTATTCGGTGGGTGGGGAAATGATTACATTTTGATGTCATTAGTGACCTCAGGATGAGACATGTCTAATGTAAACTGTACAGATATCTCCCTCACATACAATAGGTAGAAGAGCGAAAACAGGGAGTGCCACTACTGAAGTGCCATGAATAGTAGAGCTTATCTATTGGGAGGGGTGTAACTGTTTATATACACAAAGAGCTCTACAAAACGTTATACACCGTATACAGAACATGAGAGGCTGTGACACGGAAAGATGGAGAGAAGAAGGCAAGATGAGAGATAAATATTGATATGATAGATAGATAGATATGAGATAGATATGAGATAGATATATATGAGATACATAGATAGATATGAGATAGATAGATAGATAGATAGATATGAGATAGATAGATAGATAGATAGATATGAGATAGATATATAGATATGAGATAAGATAGGTAGATAGATATGAGATAGATAGATATGAGATAGATAGATAGATAGATATGAGATAGATAGATAGATATGAGATAGATAGATAGATAGATAGATATGAGATAGATATGAGATAGATAGATATGAGATAGATAGATATGAGATAGATAGATATGAGATAGATAGATATGAGATAGATAGATAGATATGAGAGAGATAGATATGAGATAGATAGATATGAGATAGATAGATATGAGATAGATAGATATGAGATAGATAGATATGAGATAGATAGATATGAGATAGATAGATAGATAGATATGAGATAGATATGAGATAGATATGAGATAGATAGATATGAGATAGATAGATAGATAGATAGATAGATAGATAGATATGAGATAGATAGATATGAGATAGATAGATAGATATGAGATAGAAAGATATGAGATAGATAGATATGAGATAGATAGATAGATAGATATGAGATTGATAGATATGAGATAGATAGATATGAGATAGATATAGATAGATATGAGATAGATATGAGATAGATAGATAGATAGATATGAGATACATAGATAGATATGAGATAGATAGATAGATAGATATGAGATAGATAGATAGATAGATAGATAGGAGATGGATAGATATGAAATATATATATAGATAGATAGATATGAGATAGATAGATAGATATGAGATAGATAGATATGAGATAGATATAGATAGATAGATATGAGATGGATAGATATGATATAGATAGATAGATATGAGATAGATAGATAGATATGAGATAGATAGATATGAGATAGATAGATAGATAGATAGGAGATAGATATGAGATAGATAGATAGATAGATAGATATGAGATAGATAGATATGAGATAGATAGATAGATAGATATGAGATGGATAGATATGAAATATATAGATAGATAGATAAATAGACATGAGATGTATACATATTAGATAGATAGATGTGAGTTATATAGATAGATATGAGATGGATAGATAGATATTAGACAGATAGATACAGTCATGGCCGTAAATGTTGGCACCCCTGAAAACTTTCAAGAAAATGAAGTATTTCTCACAGAAAAGGATTGCAGTAACACATGTTTTGCTTTACACAGGTTTATTCCCTTTGGGGGAGATTTATCAAAACCTGTCCAGAGGAAAAGCTGCCCAGTTGCCCATAGCAACCAATCAGATTGCTTCTTTCATTTTTAACAAGGCCTCTGCAAAATGAGAGAAGCAATCTGATTGGTTGCTATGGGCAACTGTGCAACTTTTCCTTTCCACAGGTTTTGATAAATTTCCCCCTTTGTGTGTATTGGAATTAAACCAAAAAAGGGAGAAAAAAAGCAAATTGGACATAATGTCAAATAAACTCCAAAAATGGGCTGGACAAAATTATTGGCACCCTTTCAAAATTGTGGATAAATAAGATTGTTTCAAGCATGTGATGCTCCTTTAAACTCATCTGGGGCAAGTAACAGGTGGGGGCAATATAAAAATCACACCTGAAAGCAGATAAAAAGGAGAGACGTTCACTTAGTCTTTGCATTGTGTGTCTGTGTGTGCCACACTAAGCATGGACAACAGAAAGAGGAGAAGAGAACTGTCTGAGGACTTGAGAACCAAAATGGGGAAAAATATCAACAATCTCCAGGTTACAAGTCCATCTCCAGAGATCTAGATTTGCCTTTGTCCACAGTGCGCAACATTATCAAGAAGTTTGCAACCCATGACACTGTAGCTAATCTCCCTGGGCGTAGACGGAAGAGAAAAATTGATGAAAGGTGTCAACACAGGATAGTCCGGATGGTGGATAAGCAGCCCCAAACAAGTTCCAAAGATTTCAAGCTGTCCTGCAGGCTCAGGGAGCATCAATGAACTTGAGTAAGCCAAAATCCTTCTGGGAAAACGTCTTGTGGACAGATGAGACCAAGATAGAGCTTTTTGGTAAAGCCCATCATTCTACTGCTTACCGAAAATGGAATGAGGCCTACAAAGAAAAGAGCGCAGTACCTACAGTGAAATATGGTGGAGGTCAATGATGTTTTGGGGTTGTTTTGCTGCCTCTGGGGGCCTTGAATGTGTACAAGGCATCATGAAATCTGAGGATTACCAATGGATTTTGTGTCGGACTTTACAGCCGAGTGTCAGAAAGCTGGGTTTGCGTCCGAGATCTTGGGTCTTCCAGCAGGACAATGACCCCAAACATACGTCACAAAGCACCAGAAATGGATGGCAACAAAGCGCTGGAGAGTTCTGAAGTGGCAGCAATGAGTCCAGATCTAAATCCCATTGATCACCTGTGGAGAGACCTTAAAATTGCTGTTGGGAAAAGGCGCCTTCCAATAAGGGACCGGGAGCAGTTTGCAAAGGAAGAGTAGTCCAACATTCCGGCTGAGAGGTGTAAGGAGCTTATTGATGGTTATAGGAAGCTACTGATTTCAGTTATTTTTTTCCAAAGGGTGTGCAACCAAATATTAAGTTAAGGGTGCCAATAATTTTGTCCAGCCCATTTTTGGAGTTTGGTCCAATTTGCTTTTTTTCCTCCCTTTTTTGGTTTAGTTCCAATACAAAGGGAATAAACATGTGTATAGCAAAACATGTGTTACTGCAATCCTTTTCTGTGAGAAATACTTCATTTTCTAGAAAAAATTCAGGGGTGCCAACAATTACGGCCATGACTGTATATAGATAGATATGAGATAGATACAGTGGGGGAGATTTATCAAACCTGTCCAGAGGAAAAGTGTCCCAGTTGCCCATAGCAACCAATCAGCTCACTTCTTTCATTTTTAACAAGGCCTCTGAAAGAAGCGATCTGATTGGTTGCTATGGGCAACTGGGAAACTTTTGCTTTGCACAGGTTTTGATAAATCTCCCCCAGTGTGTAGAAGATAAACTGCAGCTCTCCAAAAGGATTAAATGGGGATCAAAATGTGTATTTATTGCATCCAATGTGAAGTAACGTTTCGGTCGCCCAGTGCGGCCATTTTCAAGCATGCAAACAAGTACAAGTGCAGCATATAAATGACAATGATAACAGTGATTACATATCATTATGATAAAGTGCATAAATATAAATACATTATTATCTCAGTGTACATAAAAAAATAGATAGATATGAGATAGATAGATATGAGATAGATATAAGATAGATAGATACAGTAGATAGATATATATGAGATAGATACAGTAGATAGATATGATATAGATATGTGGTAGGCCTCTGGGGTAGTGGTAGTGTAGTCAGGGTTTTGCTTTAGTATATCAGGGGTTAAGGTTAACCCTATAGTTCGTGACGCCAGGCTGAGGGCTAATATGCTGAGGTAATTCTCCGGCCTATCGCCGCCCTTCCCAGTAACGATAGGTGCATGCATAAAATGACTGAAGGTCCACAAGGTAGCTGAACATGAACTTGGTTAAACTTTACTTAAAGGCTTGTGGTACATCCAATGAACAGTAACAGTCTCATCAATACAGTCTCTATACACTTCAGTGACTGACAGTTGTTGCGGACCTTGACTTTTGCTATAAGTCTCTGAATTTAGGGTAATTAGTGAAGATCCGTTTGGATTTAGGGGATAGATAAGGTCCGGTGATCCTGCAGAGTGCTTAGGGATTGATACACTCACGGTTTGGTAACAATCAGCCGTTGCCGCAAGGCTCAGGCCTAAACTCACTGATGACAGCAGCGCAGATCCTTCTCTCACAAGAGCCCACGAGGAAAAGAGAGTGAGCAATGGCTGCCGCTCCCTTATATGGGCAGGGCAGGGCCGTTTTAATTGGTCCGAATATCTGTCACTCACCTTTACAAGGAATGATGGGTGCAATACGTCATAGGGACCTTCAAAGGTCCTTAAGCAAAAAACCATAGAGTTTACCTGATCACGTGAACCGCAGGTCCTGCTACGCTCCGTACAGGTAATTAACCAATTATATACATTTGTACAATTATACTTATATAAATCCTGAATAAACTGTTAGATTTACTAATTTCTAGATGAGAGGTGACAAGGGGTGGACTAGATAAGAAGGACCCCGACGTCCTAGGGACTCTGGCTATGGGGACCTATATATAGGTACCGTATAGGATGCGGTACCGGGACACCACAGATAGATATGGGATATTTAGATATGGGATATATAGATAGATAGATAGATGCAAAGAAGCGGCGGCACACCAATTTCCAAGTGAAAAAAATGGATGGCTTTTATTTCAACCAAACATCTATAGGAGCGACGTTTCGCCTTACTCACACAGGCATTGTCAAGCAGTGACTGATATACAATGTGAGGTTTAAATAGTGTACAAGTGACAGCTAGTGAATCACGTGATTGTTTACAAAATAGAAGGAAAACGGTATAATGTGAGGATGATCATACTATACAGGGCAAAATACACACCATATCTTAACATAAGGCGCCTGGTAGTAAACCTCACATTGTATATCAGTCACTGCTTGACAATGCCTGTGTGAGACAGGCGAAACGTCGCTCCTATAGATGTTTGGTTGAAATAAAAGCCATCCATTTTTTTCACTTGGAAATTGGTGTGCCGCCGCTTCTTTGCATAATTACTTTGGACCTGGGACCGGGTTATCCAGCGTGCACCCCTCTCTTCTACGTGTGCTGCCAAAAATTTCTTCTTAATTCTAGATAGATAGATGGATAGATAGATATGGGATAGATAGATAGATAGATCGATGGATAGATAGATGGATAGATAGATATGGGATAGATAGATATATCGATAGATATGGTATAAATAGATAGATTAGAGATAGATAGATATGAGATAGATAGATTGCTAGATATGAGATAGATAGATATGAGATAGATAGATATGAGATAGATTGATATGAGATAGATAGATATGGGATAGATGGATGGATAGATAGATATGAGATAGATAGATATGCATTGGGTACACATACAGACCTCATTCCGGTATGACATAGATAGAAAAAGAGAAAGTATGAGAGGCAATATATAGATAGATGGATAGATAGAGAAATAGATATAATATAGATAGACAGTCCAGCAAAGAAGGCAGTAGCACTCCAATATAGTGAAGAAAAAGTCTACCAACAGTCTTGAAGGAGTTCCCAGAGATGCTTAGCACTTGTTGGCCCTTTTGCCTTCATTGGGTTCAGGTTCGGTGACTGTGGAGGCCAGGTCATCTGGCACAGCACCCCATCACTCTCCTTCTTGGTCTAATAGCCCTTACACAGCCTGGAGGTGTGTTTGGGGTCATTGTCCTGTTGAAAAATAAATGATGGTCCAACTAAACGCAAACCGGATGGAATAGCATGCCGCTGCTAGATGCTGTGGTAGCCATGCTGGTTCAGTATGCCTTCAATTTTGAATAAATCCCCAACAGTGTCACCAGCAAAGCCCCCCCCCCTCCCCCCCCCCCCACACACCATCACACCTCCTCCTCCACACCATCACACCTCCTCCCCCACACCATCACACCTCCTCCTCCATGCTTCACGGTGGGAACCAGGCATGTAGAGTCCATCTGTTCACCTTTTCTGCGTCGCACAAATACACGGTGGTTGGAACCAAAGATCTCATCAGACCAAAGCACAGATTTCCACTGCTCTAATGTCCATTCCTTGTGTTCTTTAGCCCAAACAAGTCTCTTCTGCTTGTTGCCTGTCCTTAGCAGGGGTTTCCGAGCTTATATTCTACCATGAAGGCCTCACACAGTCTCCTCTCAACAGTGGTTCTAGAGATGTGTCTGCTGCTAGAACTCTATGTGGCATTGACCTGGTCTCTAATCTGAGCTGCTGTTAACCTGCGATTTCTGAGGCTGGTGACTCGGATGAACTTATCCTCCGCAGCAGAGGTGACTCTTGGTCTTCCTTTCCTGGGGCACTCCGCATGTCAGCCAGTTTCTTTTGTAGCTCTTGATGGTTTTTGTGACTGAACTTGGGGACACTTTCCACCTAGAATATGACATATTTTCAGTTGTTTCACACTTTTTTGTTATGTCTATAATTCCCCATGTGTTAATTCATAGTTTTGATGCCTTCAGTGTGATTCTACAATATTCATAGTCATGAAAATAAAGAAAACTCTTTGAATGAGAAGGTGTGTCCAAACTTTTGGTCTGTTCTATATATATATACATGTGCTGGCATTACACTGATAATATAAGGAGTGTGTGATAATATATATCATGTAGTGAGTGTGTGTTAATATAGGTGCAGTCATAGATTTATAGGGGGGGGAGAGATAGAAAGTACCCAGGAGGTCTCTTCCACAGTCTGGGTGTGCTCCTCTTTATACATGGAGAGAACAATGTGATGATCCATTAGTGACATCTATTATGAAACAAGATGGTGGAGAGGAGCCAAGGCTGTGGTAATACAGGCGTCTGCAAAGGATTTACTGTTGTACAGAAAAAATGCTTTTAACTATGTGTCATGTATGAGGAAGAGGTCAAATATGCTTCATACAGTGTAAGGGAGAAAGTATAAAATATAACCACTGAGGATTAGGCTGGGTGAGAAGAGTGATCACCAGATTACACAATGGAAAGTAAGTACACCCGTAGTGTTATGAGTCAGGAAAGATGGAGAGGTGTGGGTGGCACGAACATGGAGATAATGGTGAAACAGAGATATCAAGGAGCTGATAAAATGATCGGAACAAGTAGCAGGTGTCTGAGTCACTATATGAGGAGAAACTCCAGCCATAGTACTATTCAGTGCAATCCAATGACCCTTCAGCCATAGTACAACTCAGTGCAATCCAATGACCCTTCAGCCATAGTACAACTCAGTGCAATCCAATGAGCCTCCAGTCATAGTACTACTCAGTGCAATCCAATGACCCTTCAGCCATAGTACTACTCAGTGCAATCCAATGACCCTTCAGCCATATTACTACTCAGTGCAATCCAATGACCCTCCAGCCATAGTACTACTCAATGCAATCCAATGACCCTTCAGCCATAGTACTACTCAGTGCAATCCAATGACCCTCCAGCCATAGTACTAATCAGTGCAATCCAATGACCCTCCAGCCATAGTACTACTCAGTGTAATCCAATGACCCTTCAGCCATAGTACTGCTCAGTGCAATCCAATTACCCTTCAGCCATAGTACTTCTCAGTGCAATCCAATGACCCTCCAGCCATAGTACTACTCAGTGCAATCCAATTACCCTTCAGCCATAGTACTTCTCAGTGCAATCCAATGACCCTCCAGCCATAGTACTACTCAGTGCAATCCAATGACCCTTCAGCCATAGTACTACTCAGTGCAATCCAATGACCCTCCAGCCATAGTACTACTCAGAGTAATCCAATGACCCTCCAGCCATAGTACTACTAAGTGCAATCCAATGACCCTCCAGCCATAGTACTACTCAGTGTAATCCCATGACCCTTCAGCCATAGTACTACTCAGTGCAATCCAATGACCCTTCAGCCATAGTACTACTCAGTGCAATCCAATGACCCTCCAGCCATAGTACTACTCAGTGCAATCCAATGACCCTCCAGCCATAGTACTACTCAGTGCAATCCAATGACCCTCCAGCCATAGTACTACTCAGTGCAATCCAATGACCCTCCAGCCATTGTACTACTCAGTGCAGTCCCATGACCCTCCAGCCATAGTACTACTCAGTGTAATCCAATGACCCTCAAGCCATAGTACTACTCAGTGCAATCCAATGACCCTCCAGCCATAGTACTACTCAGTGCAATCCAATGACCCTCCAGCCATAGTATTACTCAGTGTAATCCCATGACCCTTCAGCCATAGTACTACTCAGTGCAATCCAATGACCCTTCAGCCATAGTACTACTCAGTGCAATCCAATGACCCTCCAGCCATAGTACTACTCAGTGCAATCCAATGACCCTCCAGCCATAGTACTACTCAGTGCAATCCAATGACCCTCCTGCCATAGTACTACTCAGTGTAATCCCATGACCCTTCAGCCATAGTACTACTCAGTGTAATCCCATGACCCTTCAGCCATAGTACTACTCTGTGCAATCCAATGACCCTCCAGCCATAGTACTACTCAGTGCAATCCAATGACCCTTCAGCCATAGTACTACTCAGTGCAATCCAATGACCCTCCAGCCATAGTACTACTCAGTGTAATCCCATGACCCTTCAGCCATAGTACTACTCAGTGCAATCCAATGACCCTTCAGCCATAGTACTTCTCAGTGCAATCCAATGACCCTCCAGCCATAGTACTACTCAATGCAATCCAATGACCCTTCAGCCATAGTACAACTCAGTGCAATCCAATGAGCCTCCAGTCATAGTACTACTCAGTGCAATCCAATGACCCTTCAGCCATAGTACTACTCAGTGCAATCCAATGACCCTTCAGCCATATTACTACTCAGTGCAATCCAATGACCCTCCAGCCATAGTACTACTCAATGCAATCCAATGACCCTTCAGCCATAGTACTACTCAGTGCAATCCAATGACCCTCCAGCCATAGTACTAATCAGTGCAATCCAATGACCCTCCAGCCATAGTACTACTCAGTGTAATCCAATGACCCTTCAGCCATAGTACTGCTCAGTGCAATCCAATTACCCTTCAGCCATAGTACTTCTCAGTGCAATCCAATGACCCTCCAGCCATAGTACTACTCAGTGCAATCCAATTACCCTTCAGCCATAGTACTTCTCAGTGCAATCCAATGACCCTCCAGCCATAGTACTACTCAGTGCAATCCAATGACCCTTCAGCCATAGTACTACTCAGTGCAATCCAATGACCCTCCAGCCATAGTACTACTCAGAGTAATCCAATGACCCTCCAGCCATAGTACTACTCAGTGCAATCCAATGACCCTCCAGCCATAGTACTACTCAGTGTAATCCCATGACCCTTCAGCCATAGTACTACTCAGTGCAATCCAATGACCCTTCAGCCATAGTACTACTCAGTGCAATCCAATGACCCTCCAGCCATAGTACTACTCAGTGCAATCCAATGACCCTCCAGCCATAGTACTACTCAGTGCAATCCAATGACCCTCCAGCCATAGTACTACTCAGTGCAATCCAAAGACCCTCCAGCCATTGTTCTACTCAGTGCAGTCCCATGACCCTCCAGCCATAGTACTACTCAGTGTAATCCAATGACCCTCCAGCCATAGTACTACTCAGTGCAATCCAATGACCCTTCAGCCATAGTACTACTCAGTGCAATCCAATGACCCTCCAGCCATAGTACTACTCAGTGTAATCCCATGACCCTTCAGCCATAGTACTACTCAGTGCAATCCAATGACCCTTCAGCCATAGTACTTCTCAGTGCAATCCAATGACCCTCCAGCCATAGTACTACTCAATGCAATCCAATGACCCTTCAGCCATAGTACTACTCAGTGCAATCCAATGACCCTCCAGCCATAGTACTACTCAGTGCAATCCAATGACCCTCCAGCCATAGTACTACTCAGTCTAATCCAATGACCCTTCAGCCATAGTACTGCTCAGTGCAATCCAATTACCCTTCAGCCATAGTACTTCTCAGTGCAATCCAATGACCCTCCAGCCATAGTACTACTCAGTGCAATCCAATTACCCTTCAGCCATAGTACTTCTCAGTGCAATCCAATGACCCTCCAGCCATAGTACTACTCAGTGCAATCCAATGACCCTTCAGCCATAGTACTACTCAGTGCAATCCAATGACCCTCCAGCCATAGTACTACTCAGAGTAATCCAATGACCCTCCAGCCATAGTACTACTCAGTGCAATCCAATGACCCTCCAGCCATAGTACTACTCAGTGTAATCCCATGACCCTTCAGCCATAGTACTACTCAGTGCAATCCAATGACCCTTCAGCCATAGTACTACTCAGTGCAATCCAATGACCCTCCAGCCATAGTACTACTCAGTGCAATCCAATGACCCTCCAGCCATAGTACTACTCAGTGCAATCCAATGACCCTCCAGCCATAGTACTACTCAGTGCAATCCAATGACCCTCCAGCCATTGTACTACTCAGTGCAGTCCCATGACCCTCCAGCCATAGTACTACTCAGTGTAATCCAATGACCCTCAAGCCATAGTACTACTCAGTGCAATCCAATGACCCTCCAGCCATAGTACTACTCAGTGCAATCCAATGACCCTCCAGCCATAGTATTACTCAGTGTAATCCCATGACCCTTCAGCCATAGTACTACTCAGTGCAATCCAATGACCCTTCAGCCATAGTACTACTCAGTGCAATCCAATGACCCTCCAGCCATAGTACTACTCAGTGCAATCCAATGACCCTCCAGCCATAGTACTACTCAGTGCAATCCAATGACCCTCCTGCCATAGTACTACTCAGTGTAATCCCATGACCCTTCAGCCATAGTACTACTCAGTGTAATCCCATGACCCTTCAGCCATAGTACTACTCTGTGCAATCCAATGACCCTCCAGCCATAGTACTACTCAGTGCAATCCAATGACCCTTCAGCCATAGTACTACTCAGTGCAATCCAATGACCCTCCAGCCATAGTACTACTCAGTGTAATCCCATGACCCTTCAGCCATAGTACTACTCAGTGCAATCCAATGACCCTTCAGCCATAGTACTTCTCAGTGCAATCCAATGACCCTCCAGCCATAGTACTACTCAATGCAATCCAATGACCCTTCAGCCATAGTACTACTCAGTGCAATCCAATGACCCTCCAGCCATAGTACTACTCTGTGCAATCCAATGACCCTCCAGCCATAGTACTACTCAGTGCAATCCAATGACCCTTCAGCCATAGTACTACTCAGTGCAATCCAATGACCCTCCAGCCATAGTACTACTCAGTGTAATCCCATGACCCTTCAACCATAGTACTACTCAGTGCAATCCAATGACCCTTCAGCCATAGTACTTCTCAGTGCAATCCAATGACCCTCCAGCCATAGTACTACTCAATGCAATCCAATGACCCTTCAGCCATAGTACTACTCAGTGCAATCCAATGACCCTCCAGCCATAGTACTACTCAGTGCAATCCAATGACCCTCCAGCCATAGTACTACTCAGTGTAATCCAATGACCCTTCAGCCATAGTACTGCTCAGTGCAATCCAATTACCCTTCAGCCATAGTACTTCTCAGTGCAATCCAATGACCCTCCAGCCATAGTACTACTCAGTGCAATCCAATTACCCTTCAGCCATAGTACTTCTCAGTGCAATCCAATGACCCTCCAGCCATAGTACTACTCAGTGCAATCCAATGACCCTTCAGCCATAGTACTACTCAGTGCAATCCAATGACCCTCCAGCCATAGTACTACTCAGTGTAATCCAATGACCCTCCAGCCATAGTACTACTCAGTGCAATCCAATGACCCTCCAGCCATAGTACTACTCAGTGTAATCCAATGACCCTCCAGCCATAGTACTACTCAGTGCAATCCAATGACCCTTCAGCCATAGTACTACTCAGTGCAATCCAATTACCCTTCAGCCATAGTACTTCTCAGTGCAATCCAATCACCCTCCAGCCATAGTACTACTCAGTGTAATCCAATGACCCTCCAGCCATAGTACTACTCAGTGCAATCCAATGACCCTTCAGCCATAGTACTACTCAGTGCAATCCAATGACCCTCCAGCCATAGTGCTACTCAGTGCAATCCAATGACCCTCCAGCCATAGTTCTATTCAGTGCACAATTCAATGACCCTTCAGCCATAGTTCTATTCAGTGCAATCTAATGATCCTTCAGCCATAGTACTACTCAGTGCAATCCAATGACCCTTCAGCCATAGTACTACTCAGTGCAATGCAATGACCCTCCAGCCATAGTGCTACTCAGTGCAATCCAATTACCCTCCAGCCATAGTTCTATTCAGTGCAATCCAATGACCCTTCAGCCATAGTACTACTCAGTGCAATCCAATGACCCTTCAGCCATAGTACCATTCAGTGCAATCCAATGACCCTCCAGCCATAGTACTACTCAGTGCAATCCAATGACCCTTCAGCCATAGTACTACTCAGTGCAATGCAATGACCCTTCAGCCATAGTACTACTCAGTGCAATCCAATGACCCTTCAGCCATAGAAATACTCAGTGCAGTCCGATGACCCTTCAGCCATAGTACTATTCAGTGCAGTCTAATGACCCTTCAGCCATAGTACTATTGTCACGATTTGGCTGGCTGGAGGTGGATCCTCTGTGCCAGAGAGGGATTGGCGTGGACCGTGTCGGTGGACCGGTTCTATGTTGCTACTGGTATTCACCAGAGCCCGCCGCAAAGCGGGATGGTCTTGCAGCGGCGGTAGCAACCAGTTCGTATCCACCAGCAATGGCTCAACCTCTCTGACTGCTGAGATAAGCGCGGTACAAGGGAGTAGACAAGAGCAAGGTCGGACGTAGCAGAAGGTCAGGGCAGGCAGCAAGGATCGTAGTCAGGGGCAACGGCAGGAGGTCTGGAACACAGGCTAGGAACACACAAGGAAACGCTTTCACTGGCACAATGGCAACAAGATCCGGCAAGGGAGTGCAGGGGAAGTGAGGTATAAGTAGGGAAGTGCACAGGTGAAGGTACTGATTAAAACCTCATGCGCCAATCAGTGGCGCACCGGCCCTTTAAATCGCAAAGACCCGGCGTGCCGGGACAGCACAGACGGGGAACGGGTCTGTTAAGCGAGTCGGGATGCGCATCGCGAGCGGGCGCGTCCCGCATCGCGAATCGCATCCCGGCTGGGAACATTATCGCAGCGCACCCGGTCGGCAGGTCTGACCGGGGCGCTGCGAATAGGAGAACGCTGTGAGCACTCCGGGGAGGATCGGGGACCCGGAGCGCTCGGCGTAACAGTACCCCCCCCTTTGGGTCTCCCCCTCTTTTTGGAACCTGAGAATTTGAGGATAAGATTCTTGTCCAGGATGTTGTCCTCAGGTTCCCATGACCTCTCCTCTGGGCCGCAATTCTCCCAATCAACCCAAAAATTATTTTTTACCTCTGACCGTCTTGGATGCCAGAATTTCTTTCACCGAAAAAATGTCAGAGGACCCGGAAACTGGAGTGGTAGAAACAACTTTGGGAGAGAAGCGGTTAAGGATGAGTGGTTTAAGGAGAGAGACATGGAAAGCATTGGGAATACGGAGAGAAGGAGGAAGAAGGAGTTTGTAAGAGACAGGGTTGATTTGGCACTTGATTTTGAAAGGACCAAGATAACCTGGTCCCAGTTTATAACTGGGGACACGAAAGCGGACATACTTGGCGGAGAGCCATACTTTGTCTCCGGGAGAAAAAATGGGGGGAATTCTTCTTTTCCTATCGGCATGTTTTTTCATCCGGGATGAGGCCTGTAAGAGAGAATTTTGAGTCTCTTTTCATATGGTGGAGAAGTCCCGAGTCACCTCATCAACAGCGGGCAAACCAGAGGGTATGGGAGTGGGAAGGGGGGGAAGAGGGTGACGGCCGTACACCACGAAGAATGGGGATTTAGCGGAAGGTTCAGAGACTCTGAAATTGTATGAGAATTGGGCCCATGGTATTCTGGCGGGAGGAAACAAAATGTCGCAAATAGTCACCCAGAACCTGATTAATTCTTTCTACTTGCCAATTGGATTGGGGATGATAAGAAGACGAGAAGTTTAATTTGATTTTGAGTTGATTACAGAGGGCCCTCCAGAATTTAGACACAAATTGAACGCCTCTATCCGAGACAATATGCGTAGGCAGCCCGTGAAGGCGAAAAATGTGTATAAAAAATTGTTTCGCCAACTGAGGCGCAGAAGGAAGACCTGCAAGAGGGATAAAATGTGCCATCTTGGAGAATCCATCAACGACCACCCAAATAACTGTGTTGCCATGGGATAAAGGTAAGTCAGTAATAAATCTGAGACCAATCTGAGACCATGGTCGTTCAGGAACAGGCAGAGGATGGAGGAGCCCAGCAGGCTTCTGGCGCGGGGTCTTGTCCCGGGCACAGACTGTACAAGCCCGCACGAAATCAACAACATCAGCTTCCAGGGTAGGCCACCAATAAAATCGAGAGATGAGCTGGATGGATTTTTTGATGCCAGATTGGCCTGCGAGGTGTGAGGAGTGTCCCCACTTGAGAATCCTGAGGCGCTGGCGTGAAGAGACGAAGGTCTTCCCTGGAGGAGTTTGTCTAATGGAAGCTGGAGAAGTGGAGATCAGACAGTCCGGAGGAATAATGTGTTGAGGGGAAGCTTCCACTTCAGAGGCATCCGATGAACGAGAGAGGGCATCAGCCCTAATGTTCTTGTCAGCAGGGCGAAAATGAATTTCAAAGTTAAAACGGGCAAAGAACAACGACCACCTAGCCTGGCGAGGGTTCAGCCGTTGGGCAGACTGAAGATAAGAGAGATTCTTGTGATCATTGTATATAATAACTGGATATTTGGATCCCTCCAGCAGGTGCCTCCATTCCTCAAGTGACAATTTTATGGCCAGTAGTTCTCGATCACCAATGGAGTAGTTTTTCTCCGCCGGAGAGAAGGTCCTAGAAAAGAAACCACAAGTAACAGCATGTCCGGAAGAATTTTTTTGTAGGAGTACTGCTCCAGCTCCCACCGAGGAGGCGTCTACCTCCAGTCAGAAGGGTTTAGATGGATCAGGTCTGGAGAGTACGGGAGCAGAAGAAAAGGCAGTCTTGAGATGATTGATTGCGTCTTCCGCTTAAGGAGGCCGGGACTTAGGGTTGGCATTTTTCTTGGTTAGGGCCACGATAAGAGCCACAATAGTGGAAAAGTGCGGAATAAATTGTCTGTAATAATTGGCAAACCCCAAAAAACGTTGGATAGCACGGAGTCCGGAGGGGCGTGGCCAATCCAATACGGCTGATAGTTTATCTGGGTCCATTTGTAGTCCCTGGCCAGAGACTAAGTATCCTAGGAAGGGAAGAGATTGACATTCAAAGAGACATTTTTCAATTTTGGCATATAATTAATTGTCCCGAAGTCTCTGAAGAACCATGCGGACATGCTGGCGGTGTTCTTATAGGTAGCAGAAAAAATCTAAATATCGTCTAGGTAAACCACAACACAGGTATATAGAAGATCACGAAAAATTTCATTTACAAAGTCTTGGAAGACGGCAGGGGCGTTGCAAAGCCCAAAGGGCATAACCAGATATTCAAAGTGTCCATCTCTGGTGTTAAATGCGGTCTTCCACTCGTCCCCCTCCCTGATGCAGATGAGATTATATGCACCTCTTAAGTCCAGCTTGGTAAAGATGTGGGCGCCTCGTAGGCGATCAAAGAGTTCCGAGATAAGAGGTAGGGGATAGCGTTTTTTTACAGTGATTTTATTAAGTCTGCGGTAATCAATGCAAGGTCGTAAGGAGCCGTCTTTTTTGGAAACAAAAAAAATCCAGCTCCGGCAGGGGAGGAAGACTTGCGGATAAACCCCTTTTTTAAATTCTCTTGGATGTACTCCGACATGGCTTGTGTTTCCGGAGCAGACAGAGGATAGATTCTGCCCCGGGGTGGAGTAGTACCAGGGAGGAGGTCAATAGGACAGTCATAAGGCCTGTGAGGAGGCAAAGTCTCTGCTTGTTTTTTGCAAAAAACATCAGCATAATCCAGATAGGCCTTGGGGAGACCAGATATCGGAGGAACCACAGGGTCTTGACTGACAGTACAGGGAGCAGGCTTAAGACAGTCCTTGTGGCAAGAAGTACCCCAGTTCTTGATTTCCCCGGTGGTCCAATCGAGGGTTGGGGAATGGCGTTGAAGCCACGGTAGTCCAAGAAGAATTTCCGAAGTGCAGTTAGAGAGGACCAAAAATTAATTTTTTTCGTGATGGGGTCCGATGCACATTAAAAGGGGTTCCGTGGGGTAACGCACAGTACAGTCCAATCTTTCATTATTAACAGAGGCGATGTAGAGGGGTCTGGCGAGACTGGTCACCGGGATGTTGAACCTGTTGATGAAAGAGGCCAAAATAAAATTTCCTGCAGATCCGGAATCCAAGAAGGCCATAGCTGAGAAGGAGAAGGTAGAAGAAGAAATCCGCACAGGCACAGTAAGACGTGGAGAAGCAGAGTTCACATCAAGAGCTATCTCACCTTTGTGCGGAGTCAGCGTGCGTCTTTCCTGACGTGGAGGTCGGATAGGACAATCCTTCAAGAAATGTTCGGTACTGGCACAGTACAGGCAAAGGTTCTCCATGCGGCCTCGTGTCCTCTCTTGAGATTTCAAGCGAGACCGGTCAACTTGCATAGCCTCCACGGCGAAAGGCACAGGAACGGATTGCAGTGGACCAGAGATGAGAGGAGCCGTGGAGAGAAACCGCCTCGTGCGAACAAAGTCCATATCCTGGCGGAGCTCCTGACGCCTTTCGGAAAAATGCATGTCAATGCGGGTGGAAAGATGAATAAGTTCATGCAGGTTAGCAGCGATTTCTCGTGCGGCCAGCACATCTTTGATGTTACTGGATTGGCCTTTTTTAAAGGTCGCACAGAGGGCCTCGTTATTCCAGGACAATTCGGAGGCGAGAGTATGGAATTGGATTGCGTACTCGCCAACAGAAGAATTACCCTGGACCAGGTTCAGCAGGGCAGTCTCGGCAGAAGAGGCTCGGGCAGGTTCCTCGAAGACACTTCGAATCTCCGTGAAGAAAGAGTGTACAGAGGCAGTGACAGGATCATTGCGGTCCCAGAGCGGTGTGGCCCATGACAGGGCTTTCCCAGACAGAAGGCTGACTACGAAAGCCACCTTTGACCTTTCAGTGGGAAACTGGTCCGACATCATCTCCAAATGCAGGGAACATTGTGCAAGAAAACCACGGCAAAATTTAGAGTCCCCATCAAATTTGTCCGGCAAAGATAAAGGGAGGCTGGATGCGGCCACTCACTGCGGAGGAGGTGCAGGAGCTGGCGGAGGAGATGATTGTTGAAGCTGTGGTAGTAGCTGCTGTAGCATCACGGTCAGTTGAGACAGCTGGTGGCCTTGTTGCGCTATCTGTTGCGACTGCTGGGCGACCACCATGGTGAGGTCAGCGACAACTGGCAGCGGGACCTCAGCGGGATCATTGGCCGGATCTACTGTCACGATTCGGCTGGCTGGAGGTGGATCCTCTGTGCCAGAGAGGGATTGGCGTGGACCGTGTCGGTGGACCGGTTCTAAGTTGCTACTGATATTCACCAGAGCCCGCTGCAAAGCGGGATGGTCTTGCAGCGGCGGTAGCAATCAGGTCGTATCCACCGGCAACGGCTCAACCTCTCTGTCTGCTGAGATAAGCGCGGTACAAGGGAGAAGACAAGAGCAAGGTCGGACGTAGCAGAAGGTCAGGGCAGGCAGCAAGGATCGTAGTCAGGGGCAATGGCAGGAGGTCTGGAACACAGGCTAGGAACACACAAGGAAACGCTTTCACTGGCACAATGGCAACAAGATCCGGCAAGGGAGTGCAGGGGAAGTGAGGTATAAGTAGGGAAGTGCACAGGTGAAGGTACTGATTAAAACCTCATGCGCCAATCAGTGGCGCACCGGCCCTTTAAATCGCAAAGACCCGGCGCGCGCGCGCCCTAAGGAGCGGGGCCGCGCGCGCCGGGACAGCACAGACGGGGAAAGGTCTTGTAAGCGAGTCGGGATGCGCATCGCGAGCGGGCGCGTCCCGCATCGCGAATCGCATCCCGGCTGGGAACATTATCGCAGCGCACCTGGTCGGCAGGTCTGACCGGGGCGCTGCGAATAGGAGAACGCTGTGAGCGCTCCGAGGAGGAGCGGGGACCCGGAGCGCTCGGCGTAACAACTAATCAGTGCCTCCAGCCATAGTTCTATTCAGTGCAATCCAATGACCCTTCAGCCATAGTTCTATTCAGTGCAATCCAATGACCCTTCAGCCATAGTACTACTCAGTGCAATCCAATGACCCTCCAGCCGTAGTACTACTCATTTCAATCCAATGACCCTCCAGCCATAGTTCTATTCAGTGCAATCCAACGACCCTTCAGCCATAGTACTACTCAGTGCAATCCAATGACCCTCCAGCCATAGTACTACTCAGTGCAATCCAATGACCCTCCAGCCATAGTTCTATTCAGTGGAATCCAATGACCCTTCAGCCATAGTTCTATTCAGTGCAATCCAATGACCCTTCAGCCATAGTACTATTCAGTGCAATCCAATGACCCTTCAGCCATAGTACTACTCAGTGCAATCCAATGACCCTCCAGCCATAGTACTACTCACTGCAATCCAATGACCCTCCAGCCATAGTACTACTCAGTGCAATCCAATGACCCTTCAGCCATAGTACTACTCAGTGCAATCCAACGACCCTTCAGCCATTGTACTACTCAGTGCAGTCTAATGACCCTTCAGCCATAGTACTACTCAGTGCAATCCAATGACCCTTCAGACATAGTTCTATTCAGTGCAATCCAATGACCCTTCAGCCATAGTACTATTCAGTGCAATCCAATGACCCTCCAGCCATAGTACTACTCAGTGCAATCCAATAACCCTTCAGCCATAGTACTACTCAGTGCAATACAATGACCCTTCAGCCATAGTACTACTCAGTGCAATACAACGACCCTTCAGCCATAGTACTACTCAGTGCAATCCAATGACCCTTCAGCCATAGTACTACTCAGTGCAATCCAATGACCCTCCAGCCATAGTACTATTCTGTGCAATCCAATGACCCTCCAGCCATAGTACTACTCAGTGCAATCCAATGACCCTTCAGCCATAGTACTACTCAGTGCAATCCAATGACCCTCCAGCCATAGTACTACTCAGTGCAGTCCAATGACCCTCCAGCCATAGTTCTACTCAGTGCAGTCCAATTACCCTTCAGCCATAGTACTATTCAGTGCAATCCAATGACCCTCCAGCCATAGTTCTATTCTGTGCAATCCAATGACCCTTCAGCCATAGTACTATTCTGTGCAATCCAATGACCCTCCAGCCATAGTACTACTCAGTGCAATCCAATGACCCTCCAGCCATAGTTCCATTCAGTGCAATCCAATGACCCTTCAGCCATAGTACTATTCTGTGCAATCCAATGACCCTCCAGCCATAGTACTACTCAGTGCAATCCAATGACCCTCCAGCCATAGTTCCATTCAGTGCAATCCAATGACCCTTCAGCCATAGTACTATTCAGTGCAGTCCAATGACCCTCCAGCCATAGTACTACTCAGTGCAATCCAATGACCCTCCAGCCATAGTACTACTCAGTGCAATCCAATGACCCTTCAGCCATAGTACTACTCAGTGCAATCCAATGACCCTTCAGCCATAGTACTACTCAGTGCAGTCTAATGACCCTTCAGCCATAGTACTACTCAGGGCAATCCAATGACCCTTCAGCCATAGAACTACTCAGTGCAGTCCAATGACCCTTCAGCCATAGTACTATTCAGTGCAATCCAATGACCCTTCAGCCATAGTACTACTCAGTGCAATCCAATAACCCTTCAGCCATAGTACTACTCAGTGCAATCCAATGACCCTTCAGCCATAGAACTACTCAGTGCAGTCCAATGACCCTTCAGCCATAGTACTACTCAGTGCAATCCAATAACCCTTCAGCCATAGTTCTACTCAGTGCAGTCCAATGACCCTTCAGCCATAGTTCTATTCAGTGCAATCCAATGACCCTTCAGCCATAGTACTACTCAGTGCAATCCAATGACCCTCCAGCCATTGTACTACTCAGTGCAATCCAATGACCCTTCAGCCATAGTACTACTCAGTGCAGTCTAATGACCCTTCAGCCATAGTACTACTCAGGGCAATCCAATGACCCTTCAGCCATAGAACTACTCAGTGCAGTCCAATGACCCTTCAGCCATAGTACTATTCAGTGCAATCCAATGACCCTTCAGCCATAGTACTACTCAGTGCAATCCAATAACCCTTCAGCCATAGTACTACTCAGTGCAATCCAATGACCCTTCAGCCATAGAACTACTCAGTGCAGTCCAATGACCCTTCAGCCATAGTACTACTCAGTGCAATCCAATGACCCTTCAGCCATAGTACTACTCAGTGCAATCTAATAACCCTTCAGCCATAGTTCTACTCAGTGCAGTCATATGACCCTTCAGCCATAGTACTATTCGGTGCAATCCAATGACCCTCCAGCCATAGTACTACTCAGTGCAATCCAATGACCCTCCAGCCATAGTACTACTGAGTGCAATCCAATGACCCTTCTGCCATAGTACTACTCAGGGCAATCCAATGACCCTTCAGCCATAGTACTATTCAGTGCAGTCCAATGACCCTTCAGCCATAGTACTATTCAGTGCAGTCCAATGACCCTTCAGCCATAGTACTATTCAAAGCAGTCCAATGACCCTTCAGCCATAGTACTATTCAGTGCTGTCCAATGACCCTTCAGCCATAGTACTACTCAGTGCAATCCAATGACCCTCCAGCCATAGTACTACTCAGTGCAATCCAATGACCCTTCAGCCATAGTACTACTCAGTGCAATCCAATGACCCTTCAGTCATAGTACTATTCGGTGCAATCCACAGTCCTCCTGGTCTTCACCTATTACTCCTCACAATGGACTTTCTCAAATAGATCTTCAGGATAGAGTCTCAAAGTAGTCCTCAATTTCTCCTATTAGTGATGTCAGGCAAGGACGCAGTTATAATGTAGAGGTGTAGGCTAGGGAAGGTAAGGGTGAATACCTGGAAAGTGGGGAGAAATATGGAAAAAAAAAACCAGGGGATATCTCAAAGTCAGAAGAAGCAGCCTAGCTTAATGTGAGGGAGTCCAGCAAGGAATCTCTCAGGTGTATGAAGACGTGAGGCACAAGTAAGGTTACTCTGGTTTTAGAGGGCAAATTTTTTGTACCATGTGCTCTGTACCATGATAGAGTCCTGATGTGTTCTGTACCATGATAGAGTCCTGATGTGTTCTGTACCATGATAGAGTCCTGATGTGTTCTGTACCATGATAGAGTCCTGATGTGTTCTGTACATGATAGAGTCCTGATGTGTTCTGTACCATGATAGAGTCCTGATGTGTTCTGCACCATGATAGAGTCCTGATGTGTTCTGTACCATGATAGAGTCCTGATGTGTTCTGTACATGATAGAGTCCTGATGTGTTCTGTACCATGATAGAGTCCTGATGTGTTCTGTACCATGATAGAGTCCTGATGTGTTCTGTACCATGATAGAGTCCTGATGTGTTCTGTATATGATAGAGTCCTGATGTACACTGTACCATGATAGAGTCCTGATGTGTTCTGTACATGATAGAGTCCTGATGTGTTCTGTACCATGATAGAGTCCTGATGTACGCTGTACCATGATAGAGTCCTGATGTGTTCTGTATATGATAGAGTCCTGATGTACGCTGTACCATGATAGAGTCCTGATGTGTTCTGTACATGATAGAGTCCTGATGTATGCTGTACCATGATAGAGTCCTGATGTACGCTGTACCATGATAGAGTCCTGATGTGTTCTGTACATGATAGAGTCCTGATGTGTTCTGTACATGATAGAGTCCTGATGTACGCTGTACCATGATATAGTCCTGATGTACACTGTACCATGATAGAGTCCTGATGTACACTGTACCATGATAGAGTCCTGATGTGTTCTGTACATGATAGAGTCCTGATGTATGCTGTACCATGATAGAGTCCTGATGTGTTCTGTACATGATAGAGTCCTGATGTATGCTGTACCATGATAGAGTCCTGATGTGTTCTGTATATGATAGAGTCCTGATGTACGCTGTACCATGATAGAGTCCTGATGTGTTCTGTACATGATAGAGTCCTGATGTATGCTGTACCATGATAGAGTCCTGATGTGTTCTGTACATGATAGAGTCCTGATGTATGCTGTACCATGATAGAGTCCTGATGTGTTCTGTATATGATAGAGTCCTGATGTATGCTGTACCATGATAGAGTCCTGATGTACACTGTACCATGATAGAGTCCTAATGTGTTCTGTACATGATAGAGTCCTGATGTATGCTGTACCATGATAGAGTCCTGATGTGTTCTGTACATGATAGAGTCCTGATGTGTTCTGTACATGATAGAGTCCTGATGTACGCTGTACCATGATATAGTCCTGATGTACGCTGTACCATGATAGAGTCCTGATGTACACTGTACCATGATAGAGTCCTGATGTACGCTGTACCATGATATAGTCCTGATGTACACTGTACCATGATAGAGTCCTGATGTATGCTGTACCATGATAGTGTCCTGATGTATGCTGTACCATGATAGAGTCCTGATGTACGCTGTACCATGATAGAGTCCTGATGTGTTCTGTACATGATAGAGTCCTGATGTACGCTGTACCATGATATAGTCCTGATGTACGCTGTACCATGATATAGTCCTGATGTACGCTGTACCATGATATAGTCCTGATGTACGCTGTACCATGATATAGTCCTGATGTGTTCTGTACATGATATAGTCCTGATGTACACTGTACCATGATATAGTCCTGATGTACGCTGTACCATAATATAGTCCTGATGTACGCTGTACCATGATATAGTCCTGATGTACGCTGTACCATGATATAGTCCTGATGTACGCTGTACCATGATATAGTCCTGATGTACACTGTACCATGATATAGTCCTGATGTACGCTGTACCATGATATAGTCCTGATGTACACTGTACCATGATATAGTCCTGATGTACGCTGTACCATGATAGTGTCCTGATGTGTTCTGTACATGATAGAGTCCTGATGTACACTGTACCATGATATAGTCCTGATGTACGCTGTACCATGATATAGTCCTGATGTACGCTGTACCATGATATAGTCCTGATGTGTTCTGTACATGATAGAGTCCTGATGTGTTCTGTACCATGATAGAGTCCTGATGTACGCTGTACCATGATATAGTCCTGATGTACGCTGTACCATGATATAGTCCTGATGTACGCTGTACCATGATATAGTCCTGATGTGTTCTGTACATGATAGAGTCCTGATGTGTTCTGTACCATGATAGAGTCCTGATGTACGCTGTACCATGATATAGTCCTGATGTACGCTGTACCATAATATAGTCCTGATGTACGCTGTACCATGATATAGTCCTGATGTACGCTGTACCATGATATAGTCCTGATGTACGCTGTACCATGATAGTGTCCTGATGTACGCTGTACCATGATATAGTCCTGATGTACGCTGTACCATGATAGTGTCCTGATGTACGCTGTACCATGATAGTGTCCTGATGTGTTCTGTACCATGATAGTGTCCTGATGTGTTCTGTACCATGATAGAGTCCTGATGGTTTCTCTGATGATTTTATCCATCCAAATGTCTACTATATCCTCTTTTGAAAGCCTGATAAAGGGTCAGTGACCTGAAACGTTGCATTTGCTTTCTACATAGTAGTGTTATTGGTGTTATTGTACATATGGGCCAATAAAGAAATTGCACTGGACCGATGACTCTTCTTCTTGATCATATAGGGTTGGGAGGTTATCACCTGGGTTTGGCACTTAACACAGATGGTTGAATGAAAGCGCTGCCTGAAAATCTATATTACAGTTATCATAGTTCTGTCTTATAATAAGCTGTTTACCTCTATGTCCATCACATGATCAGGGTAGATTTTTTAATAACAGTAAGAAGAGATCTTCATAACTATCTTACAAAAATTGTTTCACTATCTTGCCTAAAATGTCATGCAGCATGGACCTCTATAGGGATTATTGGAATGTGCAGGTAGCTGGGTTGGGTGAACGTTGGGTAATTGTTTTATTACGGTTACAGAGAATTGTGTAATAGTCTATTCATCTGGGAAAAATCTGCAACCGCAGCTCATGTTCTGACGAGAGTGTGAGGATTAGTGTATAGAGAAGTACGTGTCAGTACATTCTGCTGAGCTCCATAGATTACCGCAGTATCACTCAATTGCGCCATTCGGGGCCTTCTCACTGCATGGAGACCACGTTAGCAAGTACCTTAAAGGGGTACTCCGGTGAAAACCTTTTTTTCTTTTAAATCAACTGGTGGCAGAAAGTTAAACATATTTGTAAATTACTTCTATTAAAAAATCTTAATCCTTCCTGTACTTATTAACTGCTGAATACTACAGAGGAAATTCTTTTCTTTTTGGAATGCTCTCTGATGACATCACGAGCACAGTTCTCTCTGCTGACGTTATTATAATAATTATAACGCTTTATTTATTGTTGTCCTTAGTGGGATTTGAACTCAAGTCCCCAGCGCTGCAAGGCAGTAGTGCTAACCACTGAGCCACCATGCTGCCCTTAGCATACATCTGCTATGCATGGCTGCTAAAATGGACAGAGATGTCAGCAGAGAGCACTGTGCTCGTGATGTCATCAGTGTTCCAAAAAGAAAGGAATTTCCTCTGTAGCATTCAGCAGCTAATAAGTACTGGAAGGATTAAGATTTTTTAATAGAAGTAATTTACAAATATGTTTACCTTTCTGTCCCCAGTTGATTTAAAAGAAAAAAGGTTTTCACCGGAGTACCCCTTTAAAATAGGTTTAAAAAAATTGCATCTCTTTCTATGGCGGCCCATTCTATTCTATTGGATTTTTGTTTAGTGTTTTTAATTTTTACTTTTGACGCTGTTGTTTTTTTTTTTTTCTACTGATTCACTATTTTGGCACATTGGTTGGTAATTATGGCTCACCCTTTTTTTTGGCACAGTGAAAAATGAACTTCATGAAAACTAAAAGTTAAAGTTGAAAAGAAAGTAAAACATTTTTTTTTAATACATTTATTTTTTATTTTTATTGTATAGTTAAATTTTGCCCCCCCCAAAAATAAATAAATAAATCTATAAATAAAAAAATAAATAATAAAATAATTTAAACAGTTTATGCTTAAAACTTAAATTTATACATCTTATCCCCTATTACGGGGATCCCCACGATCTCCCTGCTGCACCCGACATTCGTTTAGAGCGTCGGGTGCAGTGCCGGAGTGCTGGAGGCTCGTTACGTCACGGCCGTGCTCCGCCCATGACCTCACAGCCATGCCCCCTCAATGTAAGTCTATGGGAGGGGGTGTGATGGTACTCACGCCCCCTCCCATAGACTTGCATTGAGGGGGAGTGGCCATGAGGCCATGAGCGGGTCGCGGCCGTGACATCACGAGCCTCCAGCACTCCGGCACTGCACCCGATGCTCTAAACGAATGTCGGGTGCAGCAGGGAGATCGTGGGGATCCCCGTAATAGGGGATAGGATGTATAAATTTAAGTTTTAAGCATAAACTTTGGATAGGGGATAAGATGTCTAAGCACTGGAGTACCCCTTTAAGGTCAAAATGGGCTGTGTCCTTAAGGGGTTAAACTGTAAGAACTGTTCTCACAAAGAACGATCGTTCACTATTTACAAGATATAAAAAGTCCTCTTTCTACGTCTATTCTGGTGAACAGTCGGAACAAGTACAGTATAAAGGAAGGGTTTATAATAGAGGAAGTAAAGTTAAGAGGTTTAGAAAGGTTGACGGTAAGAGGAATATGATGAAAAGCAGTTTCGACATTGGAACAATGGGAGAGTTTGTGTCAAGCATCAAGAGCATTACTTCAGAACCGAGGCTCGATACCATGAAAAACACAAGTAAACAGTTCTTTATGTTGGCTAAGCCATGGGGGTCAGGCTGGGTTTCCACTTGGTTTTTTTTCTGGCAGTTTTTGGATATCTACCACTGCTCCGTTTCGTACTCAATTAGTACTTCATCCGGCCATTGGCCGGATGAAGTACTAATTGAGTACGAAACGGAGCTTGTCGCCTGTGGTTCCCCCCCTGTCATTCATCCCCTCCCTATTACCTTACGTGAGTATTCATTCCAATGAAGAAGACGGATTAAGTGAAGTTGGTGAGTTGCCGGTATTTCTTTCTTTTCTTGTATGCACATGAAGATTACACCATTATACTATCCAGAGCACCACCACACGTCCGCACCCAGCAGTTGTCATCCACCCCCACCCAGTGCCTCCTAGTACCCTCGTAGTGCCGGACAACTCTTGTGTACACTATGCTGTCTTTACATGTGCGGCAATGTAGCGGCAATACGAGCAGACACCCTGCAGCGATGTGCGCGGATTACTCGCACATTGCGGCCGCTCTCCCTGCTCTGAGCTAGGCAGAGAGCTCCCGCGATGTGCGAGTATACTGCGACTCGCACATCGCAGTGTGTCTGCTCGTAGCGGCGTATTGCCACTGCCAGCAGGCACATGTAAAAACAGCATAGAGCGGGCCTTCACCAGCGGATCCGCAGCAAAATACGATGCGAAAATCCGCTCGTGTGAACGTACCCTAAAGGAAGGACTTACATTTCTCCTCCCTTATGGATCCACTTCTGACTTTGGCTCAAAAACTGCAGTGGCGGTATTCCAAAAACTGCCAGAAAAGAGGAAACTTAGCCTTAGGGATTTCCATATGAAAATGGATAAAACTGGATGGGTGGAAAAATGTACTATTGTTGGACTCCATTGGTGGGTACATTAGTTACAGAAATATAGACCTTATGCAGGGTACGGGTGAAGGGGAGTCTTTACCTTGGCAGAGGATAATTGAAATACGATAGATGTTAAAGGGGTACTCCCCTGGAAAATATTTTTTATTTATTCAACTGGTGCCAGAAAGTTAAACAGATTTGTAAATTAATTCTATAAAAAAAAATCTTAATCCTTCCAGTACTTCTCAGCTGCTGTATGCTCCACAGGAAGTTCTTTTCTTTTTGAGTTTCCTTTCATTGAGTTTCCTTTCATGGACACCTCTGTCCATGTCAGGAACTGTCCAGAGCAGGAGAGGTTTGCTATGGGGATTTGCTCCTACTCTGGACAGTTCCTAAAATGGACAGAGGTGTCAGCACTGTGGTCAGACAGAAAGGAAATTCAAAAAGAAAAGAATTTCCTCTGGAATTTACAACAGCTGATAAGTACTGGAAGGATTAAGATTTTTTTTTAAATTAAAGTAATTAACAAATCTTTTTAACTTACTGGCATCAGTGGAGTACTACAAACACATTAAAATGAAATATGTAACCCCTGGAGGGGTGCAAAATGTGCACCGAATACTATAGCCGATGCCGAGCTGAGATTGACAATTGCCGGCATCAGTACTGGACTGCAATGCTGACACACGTCCCAGTACCTCTTGGTGCCTCTACCATCTGGAGAAGGAGTTGTAGAGAAAAAGATGGATTAGCTGGACAATAATTTGGGCAGGGGGTTCTGTAGGAAGGGGAAGTTAGAATAATATAACCAGGAGTTAGACACAGAGAAAGGCCTAAAAGCCCACTAGCTCTTACTGAGGAGATGTGATCATCCTGGAGCAACATCACCTTTAGGGTACGTACACAGGGTGCGTATCTTTGCGGCAGATCTTCTGCAGATTTGCTGTAGCAGATTTTGCTACCCATTGAAGTCTGCAGCAAAAATACATACATGTGAACCAACTCTCAGGGTCTATTCACATGGCAGAATTTCCGCTTGGGGAATTCCGTCTCAAATTAAAGCCCATAGACTTCTACAGGATTCCGTACTCCCAATCACACTTCTAAATTTCCACTTGCGGAATTCCGCAAGCGGAATTCCGCAAGCGGAAATTCAGAAGTGTGAATGGGAGTGCAGAATCCTATAGAAGTCTATGGGCTTTAATTTGAGGTGGAATTCCCCTAGCGGAAATTCTGCTGAATGAATAGACCCTAAGGCTGGGTTCACACTGTGGAATTTCTGGGCAGAATTTCTGCCGGAGATCGAGCTGGCGGCACTAGGACCGCGTGGACTACATTGCCGTCCCCATAGATGGCTATGCATTTCTGAGCAGATCTTCCAAAAGATCCACCCAGAAATGCATTGCAGTCTATGGGGGCAGCAATGCAGTCTGCTTGGTCCTAGTGTCGCCGGCTCGATCTCTGGCAGAAATTCTGCCCAGAAATTCTGCAGTGTGAACCCAGCCTTAGGCTAGGTTCACACTACGGAATCTCCGGGCAGAAAGTTTCCGCCTGGAGATTCCAAGTGCGGCCAGCGCCTACTGGATCAGTCGGCGCTAGGACCGTGCGGGCACTGCAGTCTCCAATAGACTGCAATGTATTCCTCGAGTATTTACGCCTGAAGAATGAGCAACGCCATTCTTCAGACCGAAATTTCCAAGTCGATTTTCCGTTCACAAATTCCCAAGTGGGAATTTGTGAACGGAAACCCATTCACTACACTATGCATTTTAGTAAGCGGAATTTCTGCCTGCAATTTCAAAGCGGAATTGGAGGTGGAAATTCCGTAGTGTGAGTCTAGCCTTCAAGTATCCAGAATCCCAAGAGTCACCCACAGAACACTACTTCGAGGAACGTCCCCTACTCCATATATGCCTCATTACACCATAAAGGGGTATTCCGCCCCTAGACATCTTATCCCCTACCCAAAGGATAGGGAATAAGATGTCTGATTGTGAGGGACCCCAGCGATCTCCCTGCTGCACCCTGCGTTTGTTTGAAGCGTTGGGTGCTGCGCCAAGGCTCGTGACTTCACGGCCACACCCCCTCAATGCAAGTCTATGGGAAGGGGCGTGACATCACAAGCCTCCGCCCCGCATTGCCAGTCATCCGGCATGGAACGAAGTTCGCTCTGTGCACCGGATGTCTGGGGTGCCGAAGCAGATATCGCGGGGGGTCCCCATCTGCGGTACCCACGCGATCAGACATCTTATCCCCTATCCTTTGGATAGGGGACAAGATGTCTAGGGGCGGAGTACCATTTAATGAGGCATCTTGAAGAAGAATCTTGGTATTACCTTAAAGTTTTTGCAATAAGGAGGGAATAGACATTGCTGGGACTTGATATTCTTCTGATTAATTGTAAGAGAACTTGATGTTTTTATAAAAGTGCTTCACCTTTCCTAGTAAGTATGTCAAAAACTGGGCCGTAATGATTGGACTGTTGTATCGCTGCAGCCATTTTGAATTGTGTGTTGTAAGGGGTGTGTGTGTTAGTTGTTACTTTCAGTATTGGAGTGTGACCATCAACAACTGTGCGTCACAATTATAGTATTTTAGGTTAACAGGAAGATAAGGGTGAACAATGTAAGAACTCTATTCTAAATGGAAGAGTATACATGTAGAAGTGTCTAGAAAGCCTATGAGGGCATTTTAGATGATAGTTAGTCCGACCCTCATATATCATCCTAAAGAGCATCTGTCTTTGGAGGGCCTGTCTGCCCATGATTATATGCACAGCCTACTGATTTTAGGTAGATATTGTAATTCCTAATTTCACCTGAGGAGGTGCTGCAGAAAAATTAAACACATGTTAAAATATTACCCTGAAGATTATATCTGATCAATATGAGTCCAAGCAGAATCACTTTGTGTGAACAACCTATTTTCTAGGAACCTTTCCAATAAAGAGTTATTGCCAAATCAGACAACCCCCCATAATATCTAACAGTACAGTGATCAGCGATCCCTCAACTTACAATAGCGTCAACATACAAAGGTTTTTTTTCTGGACCATTGCAGCCTAAGTCCAGATCTGTGAAACATGTCAATGGCCGGAAGAACTGACCAATCAGAACGGGCATTCACTGGTAAATCACCTGTATCCCTGAAGTGTATACACTGACTGGTGTCTGATAGCGCCCCCTACAGTACAGGGAGGTATTACATGTTCTGTACTACTCTTTACCTGTATTACTGAAGTGTATGCACTGACTGGTGTCTGGTAGCGCCCCCTACAGTACAGGGAGGTATTACATGTTCTGTACTCTTTACCTGTACCAGTGTTAGCTGCTCCTTTGGACACCAGGTGAGGGCGGCTCCATGTTACTTTTTTAGGACACTGTGTACTGTACCGGACCCTGAAGAAGCTCCTGTCCTCTACATAGACAGTGATTCCAGCTCCCAGCAGATCTTTATCACTTTTATATGGAAGGATTTGCTTTATCTATATTAGTTATCTACTTATTTTTGCTTAATCCTCACTTTTTCCTATTTGTGGATGACATTTTGGGGGATTCAGAACCAATTACCAGGTTCCCATAGAGTTATGGACTCAACATTCAATGGTTTCTTTCAAAACACTGGCCCTCATTTACTATTCTAAACCCGACTTATTTTGTCGGGTTTTTCTGGCGCATCTTTGTCTGCGACATGTCGCAGACATCGTGCGCCAGTCTGCGACATTTTTCCCGATGGACCCGATGTGGATTCTCCCAAACCCGAAAAAGGGGCGTAACCCGACATTTCTGAGCTTTCCCACGTATTTATAAAGGTTTCCAACCCGAATTTGTTGAATTGTTGTGGATTTTTTCACGACAACTCAGAGGAGTTGGAAACGAAAACCTACAAAACCCACGTGCGACAAACAGGATGCGACATAATAATAAATACCAGGGGAAAAAGCAAGATAGACTTACAACCCGATTTTCTAAGTAAATGAGGGCCACAATGGTCGTCCTGGAACCAATTAATATTGTAACTTGAGGGACTACTGTGTGCAACACCATCTATGTTACTTCAACCTATGATGCCTCCTCCAGAAATAACTCTTGAAATATTTTCTGGCCAGTTCTCACGCCTTGTGTAAATAAACAAATCTACCTAGTAACAAAACATCCTTGACCGCTAATTTCTGCCCCCATCCCAAGTAACTGTACAATTCAAGTGCCATTTACCATCCATACATTAGTTGACATTGACTTTGGAGTGGACTCAACAAGACGGAGCGCTCTATCTGCCCATTCATACGCTCAGTCATTGAGAAGTTTTAGTACATATTTGCACATACTCCACTGTGGAGATCATAATCTATACTATTTGTGTTCTGTGGTAATAAACACACAAATATCTTCGTCTTCATGACATCATATCTCGGCGCCAAGCCTTGTGCAAACAACTCTTGGAAGCAATCTCTCTTGTGCAAAGCATGAAATTAGCCGAGGCGTTGACTTTATGGAGATTGAATAAATATATATCTGTACCTGGAGTGACAGGGAATAAGACATGTGCATGAATATATAATGTATATTGTTCACGGCAATCGCTTCTTCATTGAGCAAAAAAATAAAAAATATCTTTGCATGTTTTTCCCCCCCCCCCACTTGCTACAATATTTGTGTGGTGTCCCAGCACAGGATGTCACCCTGTGGGCTAAAGATTGGCAAGGGCACCATCGTCGCTACTGCGTGGGACCCACTACTCCATCTTATATATAGTTATATTGCACTGTGTTGTGTTGTGGTGAATTTTGTTGCTGTCTTTTTAAGGGAATGCTGCAGAGTGAACCAGGTGAACACCACCTTGCTCAGGTGAAAGTCAAAGCCTAGCGTGAGCATAACATTTCTGTAGAAAACATTCTCTTCAGTCAGTCTAGAGTGGGTTGCCATTTAATCTCAAGTCTCAGCAACTACAAATCCCAGCAAGGTAACACGCTATCCCAGTTCACTCTGCACTGCACTCTGAACCAAAGTCTGTACTGTCACGGATTTACTAATTCCTGCAACAGTAAAGATAGTTATCTAACCTTCCATCGGTATCATCCTTGTTCTCACTCTTGGCCCAGGATATGCTATCTAATTTGTGGACCATGTAGGTTAACAGTACCCTGGCATCACGAAAAAAACATCCCACCTTCCTTCCACCCGTGGTGTTGTGACATTTGCATTACCAAGTTTATATGGTACAATTTTGGTGGTACCTAGGACTTTTTGATTACTTTATAACTCTGTTTTTGGAAGGCTATTCTACCTTTCTTTGTACAGGCGTTCTTTTTTTAGCTTTGTTTACTGTACAGGGCAGATAACAAGTTACCGTAATTTTATAGTATGAGTCATCATGATGCATTGATACCAGTTATGCATAGTTTTTTTTATTTAGGTGTAGTGTAGTTGAACATTAAAAGGACTGTACAAACAGTAACCTGTCTCATCACCTACAAATTTTTGGGAAATTATAATCTTTTTTATTTTACAAATGTAAGTAAATCATTTTGTCAAATAAATATGTCATATTTTTTGCACAAATAATTTAATTGAATTTACAAATAATGACTTAAATAAATAGATTGCAGCTCATTGTACATAGCCAGCTATATAAGACGTGCAGAACGAGAGATAACAGATAGATAACATATTTACATCAACATCCTATACCAACCAAGGTAATGTCTGCCACACTCAGCCCAGCTTAGTCTGGCAACAACCTCAGAATATATATATCTTTTTGTACAAAACATTATAATTAAAGTGATAATATAGTGCAGGTGATATATATGAATATTTTTTTTATTGCACCTTCAGGAAAAAATGATTTGTTGACATGGCTGCCATGTTTGGGTTGGTATTGAGTATAAAGAAGAGAGGAAGGCCATCAAAGTCGTATTAAGGTTGGTGGAGGCCTCCAGGCAAAACAATTAATGGGGTCTGCCATATTTCCTCCCCATTTGACCTCCTTTGTACCTCCTTGGAAACTTTTATGCATGTCCCTTTTAAGTTAAGTCTGTTGGTATTATGGAGACAC